>NW_006923750.1:8537-10087 GCF_000298275.1 Orycteropus afer afer
AGAACAAGGGGACACTACATGGTTTAAAATCAAGAAGGGAGTGCGTCAGGGTTGTATTCTTTCTCCACACTTACTCAATCTATATATATGATAAAGTATAGAAGATCATAAAGTCTTTTTGTATATATTTAAATAGCCGATTCTAGACTTGTCCTGAGCTGGCGCCCAAGACTTAGAAGCTGCTTTTAAAAACAATGTAGTTGTACCTCCAAGATTGAATCTTGTAAGTCCTAGAGCTGCCTCTTAGCATGGCTTTCTTCATCACTTGTAAAAGTTGCCAAATTTTACTACCAAGGCTGTGATTGCACTGTGCTTCAAAGCAGTTGGAAGGTTCTAGCTTCTTAGGGAATAAAATGATCTCTCTTTTATTGATTAGAAATTTTATTGAGGATGTATGATATAAGAGGGCGCTCTGGTGGTATAGTGCCTAAGGCATTTGACTGCTAACCAGAAGGCTGGCGGTTCAAACCCTCCAGCTACTCCTCGGAGGGAAGATTGGGCAATCTACTTCCATGGAGATATGGCCTCGGAAACTCAAGAATGTGTCGCTTTGAATTGGACTCGACTCGGTGGCAGTGAGTTTGGTTTCGGTTTTTTTGGTGTGATAGAAGGAAGGCTGTGTTCTAGGGACTATAAGAACATACAAAGAATTAGAAGTTGTCCTTGCCTCAAGGAGCATATGAGAGGGGAAGGCTGGACCAAGTCACCTCTAGCAATTCGAAAACCCAGCGTCTTGGGTTTACAGAGCTTTTATGCTGAATCAGACTGTGCTTGATGGTAGCAGAAAAGATGAAAAAGCCAAGGTCAGTAAAATTTTCAGTGGTATTCCGGCCTGCCCGCCATTTATTTTAACTTTGAGGAGTCTCTGAATTTTCCTTTCAACCTACTTCAAAGGGTGTAAATGAATCAGAATATATAAATACTTGCTACAGTGCCCTGAACAAAGTCAGCCTTAAGTTAAATGTTTAGGAGCTCTGGTGGCTCAACAGTTAAGTGCTCGGCTTCTAACCAGAAGGTTGACTGTTCATACTCCCCCACCCACTCCATGGGAGAAAGATCTGGTAATCTGCTTCCATAAAGATTGCTTCCTGGAGAACCTATGGGGCAGGTCTGCTCTGTCACATTGGGTCGCTATGAGTTGAAAATTGACTCAACAGCGCGAGACAGCAACCACATTAAATGTTTGTCTTTCTTCCCTCATCTTCTAATTCCAGATTAGAGTAGAATTTTGTTGATAATTTAGAAGAGCATCTGGTTTCCTTGCAAGAATGCTTGAATGTTATAATGTCTCTCCTGTGCAGGAGAGTTTTATATACAGTATGAACACAAGGTGCACTTGCCATAAGCCCCAAGTTATGATCTTGTATAAAAGGTTGAGTGTTTAGGGAGGATCCTGAATACTGTCAGGTCACCAGGGGATCACTTGATTCCTTTTTCTTTTTTTTTTTTAATTGTGATTTGGGTGAAAATTTACAGCACAAATACACTTTCCATACAGCAGTTCACATACACTTTGTCTCATGACATTGACCACGGTTTACCCCAATGCA
>NW_006923750.1:13914-14456 GCF_000298275.1 Orycteropus afer afer
TTTGATTCAAGGAATTTTTGAATTTCAATTTTTATTTTGTTCTCTTGTCCAGTCTTTCTCTAGGAGGGTATTGTTCAGTTTCCATGTGTTTGCTCTTTTTCTGTTGATCTTCCTATTTTGATTTCTAGTTTGATAGCATTATGATCTGAGAAAATGCTTTGCAGTATTTCAATGTTTTTAAATTTATTAAGGCTTACTTTATGACCTAACATATGGTCTACCATGGAAAAAGTTCCACGTGCACTGGAGAAGAATGTATATTATGTTGCTGTTGGGTGAAGTGCTCTGTAGATATCTATAAGGCCCAGCTGGTGTAGTGTATTATTTAGCTTTTCTGCATCTTTATTGAATGTTCTTCCAGTTGTTCTGTCTTTCAAAGAAAGTGGTGTATTAAAATCTCTCCCTATGACTGTGGAGTCATCTATTTGGCTTTTCAACTCTTTTAAAGTCTGATTTATGTATTTTGTGGCCCTTTCATTGGGTCCATAGATGTTTTTTATGGTTATATCTTCATGATCAATTGATCCTTTAATCATTATATA
>NW_006923750.1:18668-19282 GCF_000298275.1 Orycteropus afer afer
TGGTTGTATCATTTGATAGTCCCATCAGCCGTGTATGAGAGTCCCAGTCTTTCCGCATCCTCGCCAGCATTTGTTTTTTTCTGTCTTGTTAAATTTTGCTACTTGTGCTGGGGCCAGATGGTATCTCATTATTGTTTTGATTTGCATCTCTAATGGCTAATCATGAGCATTTCTTCATGTGTTTGTTGGCCACCTGAATATCATCTTTGGTGAAGTGTCTATTCATGTCTTCTGGCCATTTTTTAATTGGATTATTTGTCTTTTTGTTATTGAGGTGTTGGAGTTTTCTTTAAATTCTAGAGATAAGTCCCTTGTCAGATATGTCATTGCCGACTATTTTTTCCTGGTCTGTAGATTCTCTATTTACTATTTTGGAGCAGTCTTTGGAAGCACATAAAAATTTAATTTTTTGATGGTCCCATTAATCTAAGTTATCTTCTGCTGTTTGTGCATTGTGGGTTGTGCTTGATAGTTTATTTATGCCATATATTAGGGCCCCTAAATTTGCCCCTAGTTTTTCCTTGAAGAACTGAATAGTTTTAGGTTTCACATTTCAGTCTTTGATCCTTCTGGAGTTACTTTTTCTTTATGGTGTGAGGTACAAATGTTGTTTC
>NW_006923751.1:0-447 GCF_000298275.1 Orycteropus afer afer
TATAGAATTAGTTCATAATAACTTATTCCTTCTTTGAAGATTGAATAGTCTTGGATATATATTTGTTAAAACTATAAGTGATATTAAAAAAAAATAATAAGATTGATCCACTCATATCTAACCTTATAAATACATTAATATTTTAAATTTCCTCTTTCTGGCCTTTTGTATAAAATATATTAGGCTTCCTTCCATTTATGCATTTAAAAATACATGCTGTTAGTCTGTATTGGCAGAGATAGCCCTCAAATTATAACATTTTAAAGACCACACATTAAAGAAATGCTTCTCATTTGACTGAACTTTAAAACTACATTATCATCACTATATGACTTTATAGAACTTTAAAATCATATATATAATGTTATTAAATAACAATATTATAAGCTACATGCAATTAAAACAAGTCCAAGAGAGCCAAAATATGATCTTGAATATATCCCTCCT
>NW_006923751.1:2393-3660 GCF_000298275.1 Orycteropus afer afer
TGTTGTAAGAAGGGACCATTCCCTGGAGAAGGATGTCATGCTTGGTAGGGTGGAGGGTCAATGAAAGAGGGGGAGGCCTTCAAGGAGATGGATTGATACGGTGGCTGCGATTATGGGCTCAAGTATAGCAAGGATTGTGGGGCTTGTGTGGGATCGGGCAGGGTTTCGTTCTGCTGTGCATGGGGTTGATATGAGTCAGAAACGACTCGACGGCACTTAACAACAACAACAACAACATACAATAGGACTTAAACTACCTTTATTTCTCTTCTCATTTAAGTATTTTTTAAAAGCTTTACATATTTAATGTAATATGTATCCTCATATATGTTTAAAACATCATTTTCATGGAGTTGTCCCAAAAGTCTACATATTTAAAAGTTCAACTATTTAAATAATGATAAAGAAAATGAGGTTGGAAAAGAGCATTGCAAAATGTGAACATTTTCCATGTAAGTTTTCATTGCAAATAATTGATGAATAGATAACAAAACTAATAGGCATAACTTCTCTTCTCACAATAACATTCAGATTCAAACAAAAATATAAGGCTTGTCATCTGCAATGGAGTGAATTGCTTAATATGGCCCTTCTAGCCATTGTCCTCCATTTTATGATATATTGTAAGTCCTATTCTCTATGCCAGTGTAGGGTGAGATGTATCTTGAGTTCTGCATTGCTGGGGAGTATGACTCAGTCACCACTCATTTTGTGATGTACTGTAAATCCTATCCTCTATACCTGTCAGTTTGGATATATCTGGAGTCCTGTGCCTGGAGGGCACATAACAACAAGCCTTGTTGGGGGATGTGACTCAAGTCACCACCCTTAGCTTCCTTGAGGGCATATATGTGAATGTCCTGGGAAAGTTTGCTTTTTGGCTCTGGTCTTTTGCTTGCGTCTGATGCATTATCATCTCACCCCTGTACTAGAGACAGCAGACATCATCTGGCCCCCCATTTAGGCTCCCTCCCCCTGCAAATACATGAGCTGGGAGAATCCTCCAGATGTTGGACTTGCCAGCCTGCCAGCCCCCCAGTCTGCACTACTACCACGTGAGCCACTTCCTTGGGAGTTTTTGAATTCTGTGAGACATTACAATGAAATACTGAACCCTAAGACAAGAGAGAGATTGTTGAGGGGAGGAGGAGGAGTTGATGTCAGAGATGGCATGGCAGCTTGGAAAAGTTGAACATTTGGGACATCTTTAACATCCACTTCATAGGGACCAGCCTTGTGCTGATCTTTCTGAAAGAAGTTATCTAAG
>NW_006923751.1:3966-8892 GCF_000298275.1 Orycteropus afer afer
CAAATTCTTCTGCTAGTTGGGGTTTAGTCCAAATCTGCATCCTTTCCTTCAAGGCTCAGTGGTCCAAGTTTATCTTCTGTATCTGTGTTAATTGGTTTCCCTTTTCTTTGTTGAAGAGGGTCTGTGCAATCCTTCTGCCTAGTCCGCCATCCTGCCCCGCCTCTGAATTTAATTTTTATTACACAAATCTCACATTCAGTCATCAAGATATGCTGATTCGACCTACTAAGAGTGTATATTCAGAGTCTGACTACTCCTCAAAGTAATATCTTTAGTACACTTCCTCAAAGTAAGAACTTCTCAGCTCATATCTTGCCCCAAGAGCCATCACCTCAGTCTTAATTTTTGCTATGTCCTCTAAGTTTGCCTCCTTTTAGTTTCCCATTGCCCTTGAAACTAATTTTTATGTAAGAGGTACATAAAAATATCAACATCAAATATCACTTTTCTTCTAAAATTTTGTAACATTTTACAGCACAACTTGAATAAAGGCCAACAATCTTAAAAAGCCTAAAGTTCAACTCAACCATTCCCTACCCCTAACCTCTGAGGTTCTCACTCACTGTTCTATCTGTCATGGGCACTTTGTGTTGGCCACATGGATCTCTTCTCTTTTGACTGGAAATATTGGTTCTGATGCTACCTAGGGCTTACCTGCTTGCTCTTCTTCATCCTGTCATGTTCTTCCCTCAAATGACCACAGGACTCTTTCTTTATTTTCTTCCTAATAAGACTCATGTACTGTCTTATTTAGTATGAACCTAACCCACCACTCTATCATGCTTCGTTTGTTTCCATAGCAGTTATCTCCTTCAAACGTTCTGTAGGTTCAGCTTATTCTTTTCATGTCTGTTTTACTCATCCTCAATAAAGTTCTATGCAGAGAAGGGGTTTGCTTGTTTTGTTCAATGTTGTACACCTAGCACTTAGAACAGGGTCTCAATAAATGTTTCTGGATATTTCAGTTTTACAAGTTATGAAGCTCAGGGAGAGAGATTAAATAACTTGCTCATATTTATTCAAGTAGTCAATGGATAAGCTCACATGTGAACTCCCAGTTTGACTCTAAACCCCAAATTATCAATTATTATTTATTAAGTATTATCAATATTAATGATAAAAAAATAAAACGAAACCTTTTTTTCCTACAAAATCACATTTTACCACATTTATCAGAGTTGTAGAAATAAAATCCATTACTCTATTATTCTTAAAAAATAAGGAGAATCATTAAGAGTTATATGTTATTAGCATAGAGTCTCTCAAGCTTCTGAGAGAAGACAGATAAATTTTGGCAATGCCAGATAAATTTCTCCGAATTACGTCTTTCACATTTACAGAAAGAAAGAACCCTCTAAAGGACAATATCATGTACTAGTTAATGTAATAGTTCTGGAGAAAGAGCCTACATGACTTGGAATACAGGTTATCTTGGTTTAACAAAGAGATTCAAGACCAGGAATCCTCAATGAGAAGTATCATCCTGCATAGGACTATGGATAGTTTACATATCTAGGTTTGTGGGTCACTGTAATATATGGACCCAGGTTTTGTCCCAGTTGTAGCTCTGCTATCTCCAAAAATACTGTCATCTTCTGGATTATATAAGAGACTTCATGCACCACCATATTTATGCTTTAATCATAGAGAAAAAAAAAAAAAAAAAGAGAGAGAGAGAAAAGCCCATTATTGCAGACACTGTGTCATCTCCTTGAAGATATTCCTCTTTTTCACTGACCGTCTATTTTACCAAACATGTTGTCCATTTCAAGAGACTGTTTCCTCCTGATAATATTTCCAAAGTTCATGAAATGAAGTATTGCAAGACAAATTTTCTCTTTCTTCTTGTAGTCCATGGAATATTCAATATTCTCCAAGATCATAATCCAAAAGCATCAATTCTTCTTCCATAAATCTTATTCACTGTCCAGTTTTTACATGGCTATGTGGTGATTGAAATACCAGGACATGAGTCAAGTGAACATTAGTCTTCAAAGTGACTGCTTTGTAACACTTGAAAGTTGTTTTGTGAGGTAACATTGCCAAATGGATAAATCTAGGAGGGACAGAGAGACAAGAAAAAGAAATAAAAGCCATACATATTGAAAAATAATTAAATGTATTTTTCTTGACTACAAAATCTACCAAAAATATATAAGACATAGTTAATGGATATAGGAATACATTCAAATAATGCCAATATATTATAGAATATTACTTATATTTCTACATAGCAGCAATACGATACCCAAGAATATTTTATTCTGTTTCCAAGTTTATTTTCTTTTCAGATTAGTCCTTTGTTTCTTCATTTTTGAGAAATAATAACATCTAAAATATTTCTTTTTTTTTTCTTATTTTTTCTTTATAATTAAGAAAACTTTAGACCAGATCATATTCAGAAGAATATCTTTATATATATATATATATATATATATATATGTGTGTGTGTGTGTGTGTGTGTATATATATATATATATATATACTTTTGTAATATAATAATTACTTTATAATATGACATTGTAAAATATTTATTAACAGAGTATTTATTTGTTTTCTTTCTGCCCGCATTTTTCTTTTCATAAAACAAAACTGATGTACACTACAATGTTAAAGCAAGTTGCACGGATTTCTGTGTAGATGAATCAGACCTGAATGGAGAAACCACACCATGCTTCCATGCTTTTCTTGAGAGACCCCAAAATGTCCACCTGACTTCTGGTGAACACCCCTGGAGAGAAGTTAGCTATAGGGCACCTGTTACTGCATAATATCCAAAACTATGTTTTCTGTCAGAAATTAATGTACATGGATCAAGGAATAGTATAAGTGTTTAGTAATAACCTGAGGATAAGATATACTGGTATTATAAGATATTATACTGAATATAGAGCATAATGTGATGCAATATATAAATATACATATGAGTAAGCATTTGTGGTGCAGTGAATTACTTGGTATGATTTATCTAGCCATAGTCATTGTTACTCCTGCTAGATTACTAGGTGGGACCATGCAAATAATGTGAGTAGAACTCTGATATTGGGATTGGTTAGTTTTGCCACTCTGCCAGGCTTAAAATGAGCCTTCTTCAAGGTAGAGGTGGGATCTCACTGCCTTCAAGAGAGAAGAGCTGAGGTGAAGTGGAGCATGCCCTTGGACCCGAGATCCCTGCACCAGACGTCCTTGGCTGAGAGATGCCTGGCAGAGAGAGAGACATCTGGCTGAGAGAAGGTGGTAGTGGAGCCAAAAAACACAAGACAGAGCAGTGGGCTTACCCGGCCCGTGGGAACAAAAAGCTGAGTGCCCTTGATCAGGAGGCTTTCTGGTGGAGTGGAGTGCACCTCAGTGTACCTGCCAGCAGAGTTAAAAGCTTTGTAACATTTGCTCAGCTGGGCAGAGGCCAGGCAGAGAGACTAAGGGCCAGAAAAGTGTGTCTAAGGACACAGCAGAGCAGAGACTGTGCTGATCTGAGAATTGTATCCTTAACATGTTCCTGACCTGAATTGTACCCTATTTCTTCCCTAATAAACCTCATAATTGTAAGTATTGTCTGTGAGTTCTATGTGGCCATTGCAACAAATTATCGAACCCAGCAGAGAAATAGTGAGTGCTGTGGAAGGGATGGTTGATGTCTGAATTGGTAAAAGGCTGGAGGGTGGTGACATATCTGGCCTCCTAGGCAGAAGCCTTGAAATGTTAATGGTGATTCTGTCTTCCTTTTGTGAAGTTGGAGAAAGTCAGAAGATGCCACCTCCATGTCTTTTTAGTAGCATTTTATGAACAAGGAAGAATAATTTGAAGAAATTACATTAACAATATATTAACAATAATTTTCAATGACATTAATTTTCTTTGAATTTTCTCCTGTTCTACCTCCCCCCGCCCCCGACTCCTAAAACCTTACAGCATAGTGTCTAAGGCACTTGACTGCTAATCAGAAGGCTGGCAGTTCAAACTCACCAGCCACTCCTTGGAAGTAAGGTTGGGCAATCTACTTCTGTAGTGATACCAAATCGGAAGTCCAAGGGGGGTCGCTATGAGTAAGGTCCAACTCAATGGCACATGACAAAACAACAACAAAACCCTAGAGAATTTACTGCTTCCCACCCATATTTCATTTGAGAGCTGTTTCATACAGATGTATTTGTTGTCTTCTTGATGGTCACTGAATGTTCACTTGTCTTCTCAGTGACCTGTGATCACTATGTAACTATCTACAATCCTCTACAATACCCAGATTTTATGTCCATGACACTCTGTCATTCCCTCTGTGTTAAAAAACAATGTAATCTGTCAGTTAATCTCTGTTTCTCAAGTCATTCTTGGCTATCTAGAATCTTGGATATTTCCAGCAGTGCATTTTTTTAGAAGTCCAGATTGTAATTAGAAACCATGAAATAGGTATTAAACATTAAATATACATTATTTTAGTGGAAAGAAATGTGCAAAAGAAGGGAATGTGATTTCATCATTTAAACTATGCCATACTTACTTCCAGGCATTTATAATTTCAGATAATTTGGTTATTTCTTGTAAAATGCATTTCTTGTAAAATAGTAACAATTTCAGTAGTCATTCTAAGTCTTATTCAGAGAACTATTGCATAGTGGTTAGAAAAACTGGCTTGGGAACTAAGATGTTCTAAGGTTTGATTCTAGATATGCTATTTTTTAGCCACATGACTCTTCATAAATTAATAATACTATATGCCTTATTATTCTTATCTGTCAAAAAGAAATAATAATTCCTGGTAGATAGTTATACTAGCATTCAAATATGACAAAATGTCCTTTGTTATGTAGAATAATAACTAATGTTTTTGAAATTATTTTGGTTAAGTTACTTGATACAGAAAACAATAACTAAAATTTAAAAATAAAAAAAAAAATAGTGACCTTTTAACATTTAGAATTATAAACAAGT
>NW_006923751.1:9359-9840 GCF_000298275.1 Orycteropus afer afer
AAAAAAAAAAAAAAAAAGTCATTGTCCTTATCTTCATTTCTTTCTACTTTTTATGTCTTTCAAAATTCTCAAAATGTCTCACCCATTTGTTTTAAAACATTTAACATGGAAATATTGCAAAGCTAATAACTGACAATGAATTAAAGATTGGAGCATTCCATAAATTTTGACCAGAGAGATTGCAAAATACCTTATTTTCTCTTTTTCATTTGTTTTTAAATTTCTCATATATATTCTACAATAGTCATTTAAAATTTCTCTGCTCTCCAAAGATTTTTTTTTGACAGGACTTGCTTTGTCTTTTCTATATATTTGATTATTAATTACCTTTAATGGTTAATACATACATTGTTTGCATTCAGTTAATATGATGTTCTGGTTACCTAGTGTTGCTCTGACATAAGTGTACCACAGATGGGATGGCCTTAACAAACAGGAACTTATTTTCTCACAGTTTGGAGGCTTTAAGTCAAAGTTCAAA
>NW_006923751.1:12920-13994 GCF_000298275.1 Orycteropus afer afer
TTGATCTTGAAAAATTCTATCATGTGATGTTTAGTGTTATTTCTGTTACCAAGACCAAATTTTCCAACTACTGGTGATTCTTCTTTGTTTCCAACTTTTGCATTCCAAATACCAATGATAAGCAACACATCTTGACTGCATGTTCGGTCAATTTCAGAGTGCAGAAGTTGATAAAAATCTTCAATTTCCTCATCTTTTGCTTTGGTGGTTAGTCCATAAATTTTAATAATAGTCATATTAACTTGTCTTCCTTGTAGGCATATGAATATTATCTTATCACTCACAGCATTGTACTTCAGGACAAATCTTGAAACATCTTGAGGAGGGTGT
This sequence comes from Orycteropus afer afer, assembly GCF_000298275.1. Lineage (NCBI taxonomy): Eukaryota > Metazoa > Chordata > Mammalia > Tubulidentata > Orycteropodidae > Orycteropus > Orycteropus afer. Next base: position 13,251 of record NW_006923751.1, read on the forward strand.
AGAGGTTTACAACAGCTAAAGGAGACAAATGTGTCAATCAGTTTGTCATCCTGTGAGATTCATACATTGCTGGGAGGCTTGGGGCTGTTTCACTGGTGTTTCACATGCCAGCAGGGTTGCACATGGTACCCAGCTTTCAATGCAGCTTACAGACTAAGACAGACTAGGAAGAAGAAGGGGTCCATCCACTTCTCAAAAACTAGCCAGGGAAAACCTTATGAATAGCAGAGAAACACTGTCTGATACTTTACTGGGCCACTTTATGAATAGCTTGAAAATATTGTCCGACACAGTGCAGGAAGACTAGCCCCTTGGGTTGAAAGGCACTCAAAATAAGACAAGGAAAGAGCTGTCTCATTTGAGTAGAATCAACCTTAATGATATGGATGAAGTAAGTCTTTCAGGACCTCCATATGCTGACGTGGCATGACTCAAATTGAGGAGAAACAGCTGTAAACATCAATTAATAATCGGAACATGGAATGTACAAAGTGTGAATTTAGGAAAATTGGAAGTTGTCAAAAATGAAATGGAAAACATAAAGATTGATATCCTAGGCATTGGTAAGCTTAAAAGGACCAGTTTTGGCCATTTTGAATCAGACAGCCATATGATCTACTATGTTGGGAATGATAAATTGAAGAGGAATGGTGTGGCATTCATCATCAAAAAAGGTGTTTCAAGATCTTTTCAATATGCATTTAAAAAGATGGACAACAGATTGTATTTTATATTTCATGGGTG
>NW_006923751.1:16382-16875 GCF_000298275.1 Orycteropus afer afer
GGGAACATATGATCAAGAACTGATTATATTGAGAGAAAAATTCCAAGACCACTGAAAGGATTGGCCAAAAACAGAGCTCCAGGAATTGATGGAATACCTGTTAAAATGGTTTTACAAATGGTTACAGCACTGGAGGTACTCACTTAATTGTGCCAAGGCATTTGGAAGACCATGATCTGACAAACTCACTAGAAGAGATCCATATTTTTTAGCTGACTGACTGAAAAGGCAACAATTCCAAGACAGGCAACAAAGTTCACTGGTTCAAGTCCATGAACTGAAGATAATGATGTACCAAGTGGAGGATCCAAAATGAGCGAAAAACAAGAGAACTTTCACACAGCTTTTCCATATATATTCAAAAGAGACGCACAGTGAGGGCAACTCTGCTTACAGCACAGTCCACCATGGAGGTGAATACAGAACTTCCAGAATCATCACAGGAAATAACTACATGTCACTCAGAGTCATGGCCCAGCCACATAGACTCACA
>NW_006923751.1:17285-18275 GCF_000298275.1 Orycteropus afer afer
TTCTTTCTCTCTTTCTCTCTTTCTTTCTTTCTTTCTTCTCTTTTTAATAAACAACAGCCAATGGCACTTAAATGGAAAAACAGTTGTACAGATTTCTCTACAGGTAAAATAGGTAACACTGACCAATGTGAATAGAGAACTCGCACCTGCTTTTCCTGTGATGTCTCAGTGTCCACTTATCTGCTGGTGACTACTCCTGGAGGGAAGTTAGCTATAGGGCACTGTTGTTGTTATGTGCCGTCGAGTCAGACCCGACTCATAGCGACCCCTCCTTGGGTTGCTGAGGCAGTATCACTGCAGAAGTTGATTGCCCAACCTTCCTTACAAAGAGTGGCTAGTGAGTTTGAACCTCCAGCCTTCTGGTTAGCAGTCAAGTGCCTTACGCACTATGCTACCAGAGCTCCCTAGTCAGTGCCTAATACATTGAAGTGTGTGTATTGAAGGATGCTAATATAACATAGATCAAGTTGTAAAATAATATTATACTACTTAATATATAGTAAAATCATTGTTGCAATACATAATTATACATTAATAATTTCTTATAAAATTAAAAGTAATTTGAAGAAAATACATTGACATATTAACAACAGTTTTGAATTAGTTTCATTTTCTTTGAATTTTGTTGTATTATAATGTTTTCCATTGAACATGTTTTATTCCTATGATAGTATCATACCTTTAAATGTAAAAATCATAAAGTGTAAGAAAAGAGCTTATCCACCTTTCAAAGTAAACTACTTGAACTTTTACAGACTAATTCAATATTTGTGTACAGGTACTTTTTCTAACATACTAATTAATATGGAGAGTATCAGAAAAGGAAGTCCAAGCCATCAGGCTCCTCATTATGTTGCTTCTAAGGGAGTAGACAACAAGTTGTTAGGAGCCTCATATTAATCCAGTAGGAAGGCCTTCAACTCTTATGCTTGGAAACATGCCAAGCAATCTTCCTGGGTGATTAGGGGATGACCACATGTTGCTTTGGCA
>NW_006923751.1:18929-19568 GCF_000298275.1 Orycteropus afer afer
AACTTTCAGAAGGAATTTGGTTATGAATGGTTAAGAATATATCTTCTGTAAATGAATATTCTACAGTCTACAATTTTAATTTACCGTGGCAAAGACCTTAAAGGTGGTGATTTCTGATTTCTAAATAGTATTAAATAATATTGGAAACAAATGGACAGTAAATGTACATTAGAATCATTATCTCATTACTTGCTAAATGTTTGCTGTACAATTTTTTTTATATAATGTGTGGATAACACTAATACCCATAATACAATAGTGTCATAGAGACTGAATGGTTAACATGGAAAGTATTGAGAATACTGAAATTTCTATTCTAATATTCAAATGTATGCTAATTCTTCTTATGTAATATTCCAAATTCTTATTGTACCCATATTTTTATATTGCAATGAAATTAACATTCTGTTCAGTGACATTTTATAAACCACTCTTTATTATGAATTTCTAGAAACACAAACTTATTTTATTTTTATTTATTTATTTTTTATTGCCAGGCCATTCATATAGACAAAAAATTGAAGTCACTGATACTTAGTATCAGGTTTGCTCTACTATGGTTTAGAGAAGATGCACACTATGAGTAGAAGGAATAACACAAATGTGGCATACTTCTTACTCATGGGACTGACAGACTCT
>NW_006923751.1:22138-23248 GCF_000298275.1 Orycteropus afer afer
TATATAGCTTACATACCTCTCCACCTAATTTCAGAGAATTGAGTTAAGGATAATAACATTTTTTTATCACAATGAGAACCATCTCAGAAGTCAATCTATTTGTTATATGTAGGAAAAGTATAGTACAGTGGTTAGGAACACATGTTCTCAAATTAAACATTTCATGGTTTAGGTTTTATGCATGCCACTTTTTAGGTACATGGCCTTTCATACTTTACTAAAATTTTAAGCCTCAGTTAACTTAATTGTCAAAAAGAAATGATAAGTGTTGCTCCCTAAAGTTTTATTAAAGTTTTAATCTGGCAAGAATTCTAAAGAATTAAGAGCAGTAATAATGAATGGTGCTCCTTATCATAAAACTATGCACATGTTTATGATATTTGGAATGCATAATTCCCCCTGTTGTGAAGAATATTCACTGGTATTTTGTAAATTATTTGACATTAATTTGATTGATATGCAAATTGAAAACTAAAATACTAAATTCAAGAAAGTTCACTACTTTTCACTTTTGGAATTGTAATCAAGTAAATATTGCAAAATATTTAAGTGCAGAAAAATAGTTTAGGTTAACATTGAAGAAATCTTGGAAAACTTTAGAAAATATTAAGAAAAATAGAAATACCCTAATCATTCTTCAGAGTTTTGTTTATGTGTTTCTAGAATAATACCTGTGTATGAATATTGTATATACATAAAAAACTATATTCTCTTGTGTTTTTGTTTCCTATTACCAGTATATTTGTTAATCCCTTTGTCATTAAAACCTTTGAAAAGACTATGGTTTTACAGGGGTAAAATCAGGACTCTATTCAGGACCCAAAGTGTTGTAAATTCATCATGTTAAAAACATGCATGCAGTAATATACACTGGTGTCTACTTGCAAAACATTTTAAAATTCCCCTTTCTGATGAGCTGTTAACAAGCTTCAATAAATTAATTCTATCAAATCTCTGTGTATTTAAAAAAAAAATCATTGCTTTTACTTTCATTTCTATAACTCTTTGTGTTCTTCAATAATAAATTCTCAAAATGTTTCATTCATTCATTTAAAAAAATTCCATAGGGAAATATTGTAAAGCTAAGAATTGACAAGGAATTCAGGAATA
>NW_006923752.1:0-1164 GCF_000298275.1 Orycteropus afer afer
GAAAGAGAGGAAGGCCTACAATGAGATGGATTGACATGGTGACTGCGATAGATGGGCTCAAGTATATCAGGGATTGTGGGGCAAGCGTGGGATCTGGCAGTGTTTCTTTCTGCTGTGCACGGGGTTGCTATGAGTCGGAAATGACTCAACAGCACTTAACAACAACAACAACAATACATCCCTTAGAGCAATAGACCATGGGACACCAGACGACCAACATCCAAATTGAAGGAAATGCAGAACAAATAGGAGTGCATAAATACAAGGGGCTAGTGGAAGGATTACAGTGTAGGGAGGGGGAGGATACTGGGTTAGATTTTCACATGGTATATGGGTAGTGAAATAAATGTACAGGTAATGCTGAATGTAAAACAAGCTCTGAAAATAAAAATAAATAAATGAAATGTCACATATAACAAATTTCCATGAAGACAATAAAAAATGAGAATTAAAGAATTTTTTTAAAAAAGTTAACAACAACCAAACAATTAGGTTGAGTGTCAAGCAAGGACAGTGATGGTGGAAAGAGAAGAAGCCAGGAACCAACATAGTGTGATCAGTTTGAGACACTATATTATAAGTAGGCAAGGAGAAACCAGCTTCAAGTCATCTGAATTGACATAAAGACACAATGTGTGTACAGATCTGTCCAAAATGAAACAAGGGAAATAGAAGATGACTTACATTTTGGATACAAAAGTGCAGGGAAATGATTAAGAATCTCAGTGGCATGGGTGGCCACAGAACAAGGAAGGAGCCAGTGCAGGAGGTAAATCAACTCACTACTACTAAACAATAATCATTTGGGTTGAGGGCCCATGTAAATGGGAAAGTCTATGGGGTAGTGGTTGGAGATACTGTACTCTGGGAGGCCTGGAACTTGATGGGTCTAGGAGGGACTGGACAATTTGCTGCACTAGCTGAGAAGTATGCTGGGCCAATGCCAATGACTTGCAGCTAAATATGTTCCTTCTGCCACTTTCCCTACTACACATTCCCTGTGACCAAGGGTGAAACTCTTTCTATCCTCACCAACTGGGCAGCTAGAAACACCCTCTGCCACCCCTACCCATCCAGATCTTGGGCTACCTTCCCCCATCAGCAACCACGTGTCACACTGTGTCTCAAGAAAACAGAGTCTAACATCTTCATGCTCTGCTTACC
>NW_006923752.1:4364-5711 GCF_000298275.1 Orycteropus afer afer
TGAGATCTGGATTGGGATTGCATTGAATGTATAGATTGCTTTGGGTAGAACTGACATTCTCACAATGTTCAATCTTCCTATCCATGAGCATGGGATCTTCTTCTATTTATGTAGATCTCTTATGGTTTCTTGAAGTAGTTTTTACAGTTTTCTTTCTACAGGTCTTTTGTGTCCCTGGTAAGATTCATTCCCAAGTATTTTATTCCTTTTGTAGCTATTGAAAATGGTATTGATTTCATTATTTCTTTTTCAGCAATCTTTTTTTGGGTGTAGAGGAATCGAACTGATTTTGGATGTTCATCTTTTATCCTGCCACAATGCTAAATTTCTCAATTAGTTCCAGTAGGTTTTGATTGAGTCTCTTGGGTTTTCTAGGTATAGGATCATATCATCAGCATATAGTGATAGTTAGACTTCTTCCTTACCAATTTGGATGCCTTTGATTTCCCATTCTTGTCTTATGGCCCTGAATAGATCTTCCAGTACAATGTTGAATAGAAGTGGTGATAGTGGGCATCCTTGTCTGGTTCCTGTTCTCAAGAGGAATGGTTTCTGTCTCTCTCCATTGAGAATAATGTTGGTTGCTGGTTTTGCATAAATATCCTTTATTATGATGAGGAATGTCCCTTCTATTCCTATTTTGCTGAGAGTTTTGATTAACAATGAGTGTTGGATTTTATCCAATGCCTTTTCTGCATCAATTGATATGATCATGTGGTTCTTCTCTTTTGTTTTATTTATGTGGTGGATGGCATTGATTGTTTTTCTCATGTTGAACCATCCCTGCATACCTGATATGAACCCGACTTTGTCATGATGAATGATTTTCTTGATAAGTTGTTGCAGTCTACTGGCTAGGATTTTGTTGAGGATTTTTGCCTCTACATTCATGAGGGATATTGGTCTGTCGTTTTCCTTTTGAGTGATGTCTTTGCCTAGTTTTAGTATCAAAGTTACGCTTGCTTCATAAAATGAGTTAGGGAATATTCCATCATTTTCTATGTTTTGGAGTAGTTTGAGTAGTATCTGTATCAGTTCTTTGAAGGTATTGTACAATTCTCCAGTGCAACCGTCTGGTGCAGGACTTTTTTTAGTTGGTAATTGTTTGATGACCTGTTCAATTTCTTCTTTTGTGATGGGCTTGTTTATCTTTTCCGCATCAATCTGTGTTAGTTTATGTAAGTGGTGTGTTTATGGAAATTTGTCCATTTCTTCCAGATTTTCAAATTTGTTGGAGAACAGTTCTTCATAGTATCCTGATATTATTCTTTTTATTTCAGTTGGTTCTGTTGTGTTGCCCCCCATTTCATTTCTTATTCATGTTATTTGTATTCTCTCCCTCTTTTC
>NW_006923752.1:6697-7354 GCF_000298275.1 Orycteropus afer afer
TTTGTCATTTTGTTCTTGTATTTTCTTCCAAAATTCTTCTAACATTCTTTCTGTGTTTTCTTTGGTCTGTCTCTCAACCTTTGAAGATACCTAAAGGTAATTATTTTGAATTTCTTATCAGAGAGTCCCCATGCTGCTTTTTCCTCAGGGATGTGTTCTGGGTCTCTATTAACTGTCTGTGAAGAGAAGCCAAGGATGATTCAGACTCTTCTTGGTGTTTTTTCATCTTTGGCCCATTGGTGGAGAAGGAGGTGCTGGCTCTTGCTCTGTAAATGATGGTGCAGGAGGTATGGGTGTAGTTGTATCTTATTGGGACAGTTGTTGTCCTCCCACTCAGTTAGACATGAATTACAATTGAATAATCATAAAAAAATAAAAGCCCATAGATGAAAAACTCACCATATAATCACATAGGAACAGTAACCAAAAAAAGAAAAAAAGGGAAAAAAGAAGAAAAACCAAGATACCCTGCATATCTGGGGATAAGGCACTAGGAAAAAAAAAAAAGTAGAGCAGGAGAGTAATAAATGAAGGGAAAAAATGGGAAAAATGAAAAAAAAAAAAAAGACAAGGAATGGGGTTAATCATGAGAAAAAAGTTGGAAAAGAAAAACAAAGACTAAAAAAATTTCAACTAGGCACAGGGAAAAGAAAAAAA
>NW_006923752.1:8028-14965 GCF_000298275.1 Orycteropus afer afer
GATTATCTTCTGTGTCTGTGTTAATTGGTTTCCCTTTTCTTCGTTGAAGAGGGTCTGTGCAGTCTTTCTGCCTAGTCCACCATCTTGCTGGAACTCCTCCTTCCTTTTTTTTGTTAAAAAATTTTCTATCTTTGTTTTAACATATCTTTTCCCTCATCTGGGAGTCAGACATTGTTTCTCTTTTAGTTGACCATAACTACTAAATCTATCCCTTAGAACTCCACCTATCAGGCAACCCCCACCCCACCCTGACTCCTGAAACACCAGATCAATGACAGTCAGTGAAACACCTGAAAACATGGCCCACAGTTTCTCTTCATCACCAACAATCAGATACCCATACTTATATCCCTATAAGTTACTCCATCCATGTAGAAACAGGTGGAGAATGTCAGAATGCTGTGAATGTAGCAACCACAGAAGTACATCCTGCAGGATATATCAAAACAAAGGAAACCAAAGGACCAGCATGAAATACCAACACATAATCAGTAAATAAGTACAACAAAATATCTCCAAAATGTCTTGGAGACATAAGAAAACTTCAAACCAGATAAAGAGTGAGAAAAAGATAGCACAAGCAAGTGACCAGTTTAAAGAAGCAGAAACCTCCCTGAGGAATCACAGGTAAGATAACTATATGATAAGGGATTCAGAAAACATATCTGTATCTATATTTATCTCCATATGCACATTTCTATCTGTATATTTATATGGGTTTATGAGAGTTCCAGGAAACCACAAATAAACCACAAATAAAATCAATGAAATTAAATTTTTCCTGCCTTCCTAGAAGAATTCAGGAAAAAAAAAAGCAAAATGACAAAATAAGTAGACAATTAGAAACCATGCAAAATGAGCTATTAGTAATTCTGAAAATCAACAGCAAAACTATCAAGATAGGTAACACATTGGAAAGACAGAAAAGTAAATTCAAATTAGTTGACTAATGGATCAGTGAATTAGAATATAAATCCCTTTGCAAACTATAGCAAGGATTGTACAATAGCAGACAGTGTTTGTTTCATTGTCTTGCACATAAGGTTGCTATGAGTTACATCTGATTAAATGCCATCTAACAATAACCACAACAACAACACATTTGAAGCTGACTTTTCAATTTTGATATCCAGACATCCTCTCGATTTGTAAGTACTATAATTATATCAATATAGATAGATGATAGATAGATAGATAGATAGATAGATAGATAGATAGATAGATGATAGATAGATTGATTGCTTGGAGACCCAGAACAGAAGGCAAAAAAGAAACTAAACAAAAGAAAACAGAAACACTGAGAACATTATCAAGATTTTCTAGGAGAAAAGTTCCCTAATTTCATGAATGATGAAAAGGCACCCATCCAAGGAGTTCAAGGAACCTCAGACAGGATGCATTCCGAAAATAAGTTGCCAACACTTACCATAATAAAGTTTTTCAAAATCAAAGACAAAGAAAGAATCTTGAAGGCAGCTTGGGAAGAATGAAATGTTTCCTAAAAGTATAACCAAACAGACTAAGTGCTGATTTTTCAGCAGAAACATGGAGGCAAGAAGGCAATGAGATGATATATGTGCAATTTTGAAAGAAAAAAAAATGCGAACTATGAATTATATACGTTACAAAATTGTCCCTCAATTACAATGACAAAATTAGGACATCGCAAAATAATTAGAAATAAAGAGAATTTGTACAAATCCTTACAAGAAATTCTAACGGGAACCCTTCAGCCAGAAACCAAAAACTGGACAACAACCTAAGTTTAAGACACATGAAAAATCACCCAGAAACCAACCCAGAAAATGAATTTTCAAAACTGGAATAAATTTACAAGGCTGAAAATAGAGAACTAGAGTTATCAGTCTGTAAATAATGACAACTACAAAGCTAAAAAGGGGGGCTGTAAATGATATAATTACAGTACTTACAAATCGAGAGGAAGTCTGGATATCAAAATTGAAAAGTCAGCTTCAGATGTGTTGTTGTTGTGGTTATTGTTAGATGGCATTTAATCAGATGTAACTCATAGCAACCTTATGTACAAGATAATGAAACAAACACTGTCTGCTATTGTACAATCCTCACAGTCCTTGTTCTAGCTGTATCCACTTTGTCAATCCTTCTTTTTGAGTGTCTTTTGCTTTTTTGCCAACCCTCAACTTTACCAAGCTTGACTACCTATCCAGGAAATGGTCCATTCTGACAACATGAACAAAATAGGTAATATTAAGTCTGGCCGTTCTTGCTTCTAAGGAACATTTCAGCTCCACTTTCTCCAGGAAATATCTGACACATCAGACAATTCATGGTATTTTCAATATCTTTAATGAAAACCATAATTCAAAGGCATCAATTCATCTCTGGTCTTCCTTATTTGTTTGTCAGGTTTCACATGCATCTGAGGGGACTGAAAATACCATGGCTAGAGTCAGGTGCACGTTTGTCTTCAAAGTGACATTTTTGGTCATTAACTCTTTAAAGAGGTCTTTTACAGCAGATTTGCCCAGTACAATATGATATCCAGTTTCTTGACACTGATTTTTTTTTTACATCAGTGCTTATTATAGATCCAAGTAAAATGAAATCCCAGACAATTTCAATCTTTGATCCATGTATTAAGATGTCACTCATTAGACAATTTGTGAGGATTTTTATTTTTTATGTTGAGGTGTAATCAAACTGAAGACTGTAGTGTTTGATCTCTATCAGTAAATTCTTCAAATTTCCTTCAATTTCACCAAGTAAGATTGGATCATCTGTTTATCAATGGTTGTTAGTGAGTCTTCCTCCAATCCTGATGGTGCACACTTCTTCACATAGTCCTGCTTCTCAGATTATTATTTTTTTTTTAGAATACAGGTTGAATAAGTATGGTGAAAGAATGCAGACCTTATGCTCATCCTTCCTGATTTGAAACCATGTAGCTTTTGAAGGAGTCAGCTACAGGAATCCAGGCGAGGAGAGGAAACGCAGGCCATGCACCACAAGAAGCAAGGCGGGAAAGCAGGGAAAGGACAGAAAAGGCAAAGGAGATTGGAACAGATTGAGGAGTCAACTGCAGGGATCCAGATAAGTGTGGTTGGAGTGGTTTCCAACAGCTAAGTGAGACAAACTTTTCTGTTGGTTTGTCCTACTTTGGTGATGTGTTGCTGTGAGTCTTGAGGCTGTGCCACTGGTGTTTCAAATCCAGTGGATTGCACACAGTGCACAGGTATCAGCCCAGCTCTCAGACTGGAAAGACTAGGAAGAAGGAGCAGGCCATCCACTTCTCAAATAATTGGCAAGGGAAAATCTTACGAATAGCAGAGAAACACTGTCTAAAACATTACTCTGAAATTTTATAAATAGCCTGGAAACGTTGTTCAATAGAGGGGAGGAAGATGAGTCACTTAGCTTACAAAGCTCTCAGAATAGGACTTGGCAAGAGCTATATTTTCAGAATAAAATCAGCCTTACTTGTATGGATAAGGCAAAGCTTTTGAGACCTCCATTTGCTGACGTGGCACCACTCAAATTGAGGAGAAACAGCAGCAAACATCCATTAATAATTGGAACATGGAATCTAGGAAAATTGGAAGTTGTCAAAAATGAAATGGAATGCATAAAGATTGATATTCTAGGCATTAGTGAGCTGAAATGGACTGGTGTTGGCCATTTTGTATCAGACAACCCTATGATCTACTATGCTGGCAATGACAGTTTAAAGAAGAATGGCATTACGTTCATCATCACAAAGGGTGTTTCAAGATCTGTCCTAAAGTACAATGTTGTCAGTGATAGGATAATACCCATATGCCTACAAGGAAGATCTGTTAATATGACTATTATTCAAATTTATACACCAAACACCAAAACCAAAGATGATGAAATTGAAGATTTTTATCAACTTCTACAGTCTGAAATTGACCAAACAAGAAATCAGGATGTGTTAATTATCACTGGTGACTGGAATGCAAAAGTTGTAAACAAAAAAGAATCACCAGTTGTTGGAAAATTTGGCCTCGGTGACATAAATGATGCTGGGACTCGCATGGTAGAATTTTGCAAGATCAATGATTTATTCATTTCAAACACCTTTATTCAACAACACAAACGGTGGCTGCACACATGGACTTCACCAGATGGAACACACAGGAATCAGATCGACTACATCTGTGGCAAGAGGCAATGGAGAAAGACAATTAAAACAATTCCACAAGAGCCAAAATATGATCTAGAATGTATTCCTCTTGAATTCAGAGACCATCTAAAGAGTAGATTTAATGCATTTAACACCAACGATTGAAAACCATAAAAATTGTAGAATGATATCAAGAGCATCATCCACGAAGAAAGCAAGAGTTCACTAAAAAGAAAATAAAAGAAGAGAAAACCAAAATAGATGACAGAAGAGACTCATCAGAAGAGAGCTGAAACTTGTCCTTGAGCGAGCAGTAACTAAAACAAATGCAAGAAATGAACAGGAATTGAACCACAGATTTTGAAGAGCATCTTGAGGAAAGACAATTATATAATGAAATGTGCAAATACCTGAATTTAGAAAACCAAAAGGGAAGAACATGCTCAGCATTTCTCAAGCTGAAAGAACTGAGGAAAAAAATTAACCCTCGAGTTGCAATAGTGAAAGATTCTAAAGGCAAAATACTGAATGATACCGGGAACATTAAATGAAGATGGAAGGAATACACAGAGTCACTGCACCAAAAAGACTTGGTTTATCTTCATCCATTTCAGGAGGTAGCATATGATCTAGAATCAATGGTTCTGAAAGAGTAAATCAAAGCTACAATGAAGGAACTGGCAAAGAACAAGATTCCAGGAATTGATTGCATACCAATTGAGATATGTCAACCAACAAATGCTGCACTGGAGGCACTCACTCAGTTATGCAAGAGGTTTGGACGACAGAAACCTGGCCAACTGACTGGAAGAGATCCATATTTGTGCCCATTCCAAAGAAAGGTGATCCCACAGAATGGAAATTATCAAACAATATCATTAATATATCATGCAAGTAAGATCTTACTGAAGATAATTCAAAAACAGTTGCAGCAATATATTAACAGATAACTTCCAGAGGTGCAAGCTGGATTCAGAAGAAGACATGGAACAAGGGATATCATAGCTGCTGTCAGATGGATCTTGGCTCAAGGCAAAGCATATCTGAAAGATGTTTACTTGTGTTTTATTGACTATGCAAAGGCATTTGATTGTGTGGATCATGAAAGATTATGGATAACTTTGAGAAGAATGGGAATTCCTGAACACTTGGTTGTACTCATGAGGAACCTGTACCTTGACCAAATGGAATGTTATTTGAATGTTATTCAAATGGAATGATGGGACACTAAATGGTTTAAAATCAAGAAGGGATTGTGTCAGGGTTGTATCATTTTCCCATACTTATTCAATCTATATGCTGAGTAAATAATCTGAGAAGCTGGACAATATGAAACAAAAGTGGCATCAGAATTGGAGGAAGAATCATTAACAACCTGAGATACACTGATAACACAACTTTCCTTGCTGAAAGTGAGGATTACTTGAGGCACTTACTGATGAAGATTGAAGAACACAGTCTGCAGTATTGATTACACCTCAATACAAAGAAAATTAAAATCCCCACAACTGGACCAATAAGTAGCATCACAATAAATGGAGAAAAGATTGAGGCTGTCCAAGAATGCACATTGCTTGGGTCTACAATTGACACCAATGGAAGCAGCAATCAGAACATTAGATGACATGTAGCACTGGGCAGGTCAACTGCAAAAGAACTCTTTCAAATGCTGAAGAGCAAGGATGTCTCTTTGAGGACTAAGGTGCACTTGACACAGGCCAAGATATTTCCAATTGGCTTGTATTTATGTGAGAGCTGGACAATGAATATGGAAGACTGAAGAAGAGTTGGTGTTTTTTAATTGTGGTGCTGGTGAAGAATGCTGGAAGAACTAAGATATGGGATGTTTATTGTGTGGAGGAAGTGCAGCTGATATACTCCTTGGAAGCAAGAATGGCCAGACTTCATCTCACCTACTTTGATCAAGTTGTCAAATGGGACCACTCACTGGAGAAGGATGTCATGCTTCATAAGGTGGAGGATCAACAAAAGAGAGGAAGTTCTTCAACGAGATGGATTGACACTATTGCTGTGACACTGCGCTCAACTATAGCAAGAATCATGGAGCTGGTGTGGGATAGGGCACTATTTCGTTCTGCTGTGCATGGGGTCTCTATGAGTTGGAAATGACTGGACGGCACCTAACAACAACAACAACATGAAAAAAATCCACAAATCCACACAACTGGACTAATAAAACTGTAAATATGAGAAATGGAGAAAATATGGAAGTTGTCAAAGACTTCATATTACTTGGTTCTACAATCAACACCAACAGAAGTAGCAGTCAAGATATCAGATGATGTATTACATTGGGCAAATCAGGTGCAAAAGACCTCTTCCAAGTACTGAAGAGCAAAGATAATTCCTTGAAGACTAAGGTGCACCTGACACAAGCCACAATATTTTCAATCATCTCATATGCATGTGAGAACTGAACAATGAATAAGGAAGACCAAAGAAGGTCAATATTTATGATTTATGATGCTGGTGAAGGATGCTGAAATGATCATGAACTGCTAAAAGAACTAACAAATCTGTCCTGGAGGAAGTGCAGCCAGAATTCTCCTTGGAAGTGAGAAGGGTCAGACTATGTTTCACCTACTGTCATTATGTTGTCAGAAGGCACAACTGCCTGGAGAAGGATATCATGTTTTATAAGGTGGAGAAATGATGAGGTTCAAAATGGAGTTGAGCCAATGAGCAGCATGCTTTATCCCTCTGGCATCTAAGGTCTTGGAAACCTAGCCACAACAGTTTAAATTAGGAATTTAACTGCTCTGAACAGCTCACAGATTCAGAGTACATCAAACA
>NW_006923752.1:15262-16733 GCF_000298275.1 Orycteropus afer afer
CTTGAACTCCTCTGCCGTGCGTGCGAAAGCCAGACGGCCCTGGGCCCCATCCCCCTCCAGAGACGAACTTTTCAGCTTGAACTTGTCGGCTTCTACACGCTTGTGAGCCATTTATCTAAGATAAATTTCTCTCACTCTCTCTTTCTCTCTCTATAAATATATATATATATACTTTGCTGGTTTTTGTGTTTCTCTAGAGAACCCAGTCCAACACACCAGTGTTCACTTTAATATTCTGGTGAGCAGCAGCAGAGACCTGCCTCCAGCAGCTCATCTTGATTTTTTGGAGGCAATTTGGGTCTCCTGGGTGCTGGATGTAGGCATGGACACCTCTGCTGAGATTTGGAGGAAAACTTATTGTTACAACAGGAAGGGTAGCTCGCTCGCCTCCCAATGGGTCACAGAGTAGACTGGGGTCAGACTGAGAGACTTTATGCTTTTCTTTGCCCCAGAAATATGGACCGTAAGTCACTAGCAGGTACTCCCCTGACCCACAGCTCAAACTGCAGGCATCTTTGGCACTGCAGCTGGGCAGTATCACAGACAAACTCCAGAGCTGGCCATTATTGATGTGGTGGGATTGTGTCAACACCGTGGACAGAGAGAACAGGGAGAGGGAAGAAACCGCACTCCCAAGATTTTTGCATTGGGGCCAGTCTTTAGTGCTGTGGGGCCACTGTGGCATGATCTTTGAGTGTGCCTGAAATGGGTGGAAATTTGTGATGCTTTAACAATAAGAATCTTTCCTGAAGTTGAGCTGCAGTCTTTCAAATAAATACATCATCAAAAATAACCTGCTCAACGCCCTAGAAACCGATCCTAGCAACACCAAGCTTCCCTTCTTCTGCTCCCACCTTCTCTGCCAATATCTTCACTCACTCAATAGAAGAAAACATATTCATCCAATTACCATAAAACCTCCCACTTCGAACTCTAAACCCTCTTTACAACAAACAGAAACACATATCCACACTACACACAGGGATTCTACCACTACAGGGAAAACAGCAGAGTGACCCAACACACTTGTATCAATAATTAAAAAACAAAAACAAAAACACCAGCTTCACCTTTTCAAACTATTAAACCATAAAACCAAGACAAAACAAATCAACACATAGCCAGCAGCTAGTGACAACCTAAAGAGACAGTGCTCTACCGTATTCCAGGGAAGGAAGAGGTTCTGCTTTCCAATAACCCCAACAACTCTCCAGGAGTGCACTGCATGACTGAAGAGATCCTAGTCTACACCTTCCTTTTTTTCTTCTTTTTCTCATGGTTAACCCCATCCATTGTTAGTTTGTTTTGTTATGTTCTGTTTTTTGCTTTTCTTTTCTTTTCTATTGTTGGTTTGTTTTTTGCTTGTTTTCTTTATTCATTATTTTCCTTCTCTACCTTTTTACTCTCAGTGACCTATCCCCAGATATTGCAGATTTATCTGTTTTCTTCTTCTTTTCACCCCTTTTTCTTT
>NW_006923752.1:18164-20101 GCF_000298275.1 Orycteropus afer afer
AGAGGGAAAAGACTGTGTAGTTATAATACTTCTAAATTGTGAGGAAGTTAAGAGAGTTGCAAGGCAGAATGGACTGCTTTACCCTTGTGGGGGAATTATAAATCATAGGGTAACCTCAAAGAAAAATGATAAATCTTCATATCACAATAAAAAAAAAAAAAAAGAGGACAAGCACATAACTCAGGAAAAACTAATCAACACCAACAAAGGAAATGGTAACAGGATTCATAAACATAATGAGCTCAGCACAGAAAATAATATGGAACAAAGAAACCAGGGACACCATGAAAAAACAGATACAAAAATGACAACAACCATATCATACTTGTCAATAATCACACTAAATGTTAATGGATTAAATGCACCACTCAAGAAATGGAGAGTTGCAGATTGGATAAGAAACAAAACCCATCAATATGCTGCCTACAAAAGACACACCTTAGAGATAAAGACAAAAATAGTCTAAACATCAAAGTTTGGAAAACTATATATCAAGCAAACGGCAACTGTAAGAAAGCAGGAGTGGCAATATTAATTTCTGATCAAATTGGCATTAGGGCAAAAACCACCATATGAGACAAGGTAGGTCATTATATAATGATTAAAGGATCAATTGATCGTGAAGATATAGCTATAATAAATATATATGGACCCAGTGAAAGGGCCCCAGAATACATAATACTAAGTTAAAAAGAGTTGAAAAGCCAAGTAGAAGACTCCACTCTCATAGTGGGAGATTTTAATACACCACTATGTATGAAAGATAGAACAACTGGAAAGAAACTCAATCAAGATACACAGGAGCTAAATAAAACACTCCACCAATTGGGCCTTACAGACATCTACAAAGCACTTCACACAACAGCAACACAATATACATTCTTCTTGAGTGTATATGAAACTTTTTCCATGATAGACCATATGTTAGGCCATAAAGCAAGTGTTAATAAATTTAAAAACATTGAAATACTGCAAAGCATCTTCTCAGACCATAATGCTATAAAATTAGAAATCAATAATAGAAAGATCAACAGAAAAGGAGTGAAGACATGGAAACTGAACAGTACACTACTAGAGAAAGACTGGGTAAAGGAAGAAATAAAAATAGAAATTCAAAAATTCCTTGAATCAAACGAGAATGAAAACAAAAAATACCGAAGTCTTTGGGACACAGCAAAAGCAGTGATCAGAGGCCAAATTTTAGCAATCAATGCACACATCAAAAGAGAAGAAAGAGCCAAAATCAACACTTTAAATCAACATCTCCAACAATTAGAAAAAGAACAGCAAGAAAAGCGCTCAGTCATCAGAATTATGAAATAATCAAGATTCGAGCAGAAATCAATGAAACAGAAAATAGAAGGGCTAAAGATAAAATCAACACAACCAAAAGTTGGTTTTTTGAAAGGATTAATAAAATTGACAAACTAATGGCAAATTTAACAAAGGAAAAAAGGAAGAGAATACAAATGACACGAATAAGAGATGAAATGGGTGACATCACAACAGAACCAACTGAAATAAAAAGGATAACATCAAGGTACTATGAAGAACTGTACTCCAACACATTTGAAAATCTGGAAGAAATAGACAGTTTTCTAGAAGCACACCATTTACCTAAACTAACACAGACAGATGTGGAAAAGTTCAACAGGCCCATCACAAAAGAAGAAATTGAACAGGTCATCAAAAAATTACCAACCAAAAAAAGTCCTGGCCCAGACGTTTTCACTGGAGAATTCTACAAAACATTCAGAGAAGAACTGACACCAATCTTACTCAAACTATTCCAATATATAGAAAAGGATGGAATCCTCCCTAACTAATTTTATGAAGCAAGTATAACCTTGATACCAAAACCAGGCAAAGACATCACTCAAAAGGAATACTACACACAAATATCCCTCATGAATATAGATGCAAAAATCCACAACAAA
>NW_006923752.1:20389-20975 GCF_000298275.1 Orycteropus afer afer
CTGATCAAAACTCTCAGCAAAATAAGAATAGAAAGAACATTCCCCAACATAATAAAAGGCATCTATGCAAAACCAACAGCCAATATTATTCTCAATGGAGAAAGACTGAAACCATTCTTCTTGAGAACAGGAACCAGACAAGGATGCCTGCTAACACCAATTCTATTCAACATTGTACTGGAAGTCCTAGCCAGGGCCATAAGGCAAGAATGGGAAATCAAAGCATCCAGATTGGTAAGGAAGAAATCAAACTATCTCTATTTGCAGATCCTATGATCCTATACATAGAAAACCCAAGACACTCAGTCAAAAATCTACTGCAACTAATTGAGAGATTTAGCATGGTGGCAGGATATAAGATCAACATTCAAAATCATTCCTTGCTGAAGAAGGAATAAGGAATTCAATACCGTTTACAATAGCTACCAAAAAAATAAAATACTTGGGAATAAATCTTACCAGGGACACAAAAGGCCTGCACAAAGAAAACTATAAAATACTACTTCAAGAAACCATAAGAGAATTACATAAATGGAAGACCATCCCGTGCTCATGGATAAGAAGATTGAACATTGTGAAAATGTCA
>NW_006923753.1:0-2049 GCF_000298275.1 Orycteropus afer afer
ATTTTCACGCAAATTCTTCTGCTAGTTGGGGTTTAGTCCAAATCTGCATCCTTTCCTTCAAGGCTCAGGGGTCCAAGATTATCTTCTGTGTCTGTATTAATTGGTTTCCCTTTTCTTTGTTGAAGAGGGTCTGTGCAATCCTTCTGCCTAGTCCGCCATCTTGCCCCGCCTCCTGCTTGTTCAATCTCTTTTATATCTCAAAAGAGATTGATTTAAGACATACCCTACACTGATAATGTCTCACTAACATTATACAAGTCATGGTATCTTTAATCGCTTCATATGTATGTGAGAGCTGGAGAATGAATAAGGAAGATCGAAGAAGAGTTCAAGCTTTTGAGTTGTGGTGTTGGCGAACAATGCTGAAAATACCATGGACTACTAAAAGGACTAAAAAATCTGTCCTGGAAGAAGTGCAGCTGGAATGTTCCTTGGAAGCGAGAATGGCCAGATTTCATCTCACCTATTTTGGTCATGCTGTCAGAAGGGACCATTCTCTGGAGAAAGTGAGACAACGAAACCAAATCAGTGGCTGTGGAGTCAATTCTGACTCATAGTGACACTGTAGAACAAAGCAGAACTTACCCATAGCGTTTCCAAGGCTGTAATCTTTATGGAGGCAGACTGCCACATCTCCTGTGGAGGGCCTGGTAGGTTAGCAGGCAAGTGTCTTAGCCACTATGCTACCAGAGCTCCCTAGAAGTCCATGATCAGGGCACTGGCTCTGGGAGAAGGCTCTCTCTTTGTCATTTCTGAGGGAAGAACTCTCAGTTTCTATATACGTACATCTGTTGATTCTTTGATGATATCCAAATGACAAGTATTTTCCCCTCCATCTGTGCTTACTTTGTCTCTATGCCTAATCTACTGATTAAATTTAAAATAATGCCCTACACCAAAAGGCCTCATTAACATAACAAGGGAAACTCTATTTACAGATGAGATCCACAGGCTCTTAGTTATCTAGTGCTACTATAATGGAAATACCATAAATGAATGGGTTTAGTAAATAGAAATTCATTTTCTCCCAGTTTAGGAGGTTAGAAGTCTGAATTCAGGGCGCTGGCTTTAAGGGGAGACTTTCTCCATCAGTTCCCGGGAAGGTCCTTACTTCTTCAGCTCTTGATTCCTAGTTCCTTGGAGAGCTCCATATGGGTTGGCATCTATCTTGCCTCATTCCTGCTTCCTTAATTCACTCCTTTAAATTTTGTAGGAGATTGACTTAAGATACATACCCTACACAAATCCCACCTCATTAACACAACAAAGACAACCCATTCCCAAATGTGGTTATAACCACAGGCATAGAGGTTAGGATTAACAGCACATATTTTTTTTTTTTTTTAAATATTCAATTCACAACAACTATAAGGGTAGGAATTCCAACACATACTTTTTGGAGGCACAAAATTCAGTCAATAGCAAGTATGTGAGTTAAAAGCTTTGAAAACTTACGGAAAGTTAGGTTGGTTTCAGTTTGAGGAGAGTCCTGGTTTCTTTCTACAGATCAAAAAAGGAAGGAGAGATTTCATACCTGCTAACTATGAACCCCCAAGATCATACAGTAATTTCACAACTACTTGTCTTTTCTTTGATTCTTTCCCATATTCACATATACCATAATATTTATACATATTCCGTTTTTAATTTTTCTTTTTTTTAAAGATATTTAAAGATAAATACTAAATATCCTTTTGTGATGCAGTGGTTAAAGCAACCAGTAAGTCTGTAGTTTGTACCTACTAGGCACTCAGCAGGGGAAAGATGAGGCAGTCTGCTTCTGTGAAGATTTACAGCCTTGGAAACTCTATGGGGCAGTTCTACCCTGTCCTAAAGGATCTCTATGAGGTGGTATTAACTTGATGACTGTGGGCTTTTTTTTTTTTCCCCAATATCCTATCATTTCACTCTAAATATTTCAGTATGCATGACTAAGAAGAAAGAACATTTTCTTACACAAGCATAATACCATTAGACTATTTAACAAAATTAATAGTAATTGTCTCATAGTCTTTACTACCCCTTCTCTGTCACTTTGCTGAACCATAA
>NW_006923753.1:2529-4585 GCF_000298275.1 Orycteropus afer afer
AAAAAACCAAAACCACTGCCATCCAGTCAATTCTGACTCATAGCAACCCCAATTGGGCTTACAAGGTGATAAATCTTTATGGAAGTAGGTTGACCTGTCTTATTTCCATGGAGTGGCTGGTGCGTTTGCACTGCCAACCTTTTGGTTAGCAGTCTAATAATGCCTTAGGCACTATACCACCACAGCACCTTCTTCTTGCCCTGTTGTTGTTATGTGCCATCGAGTCGAACCTGACTCATAGTGACCCCTCCTTGGGTTTCCGAAGCGGTATCACTATGGAAGTAGATTGCCCAACCTTGCTTCCAATCTTCCTGCCCTACTGCCCTTCTTTTCTCCTTTTGTTCCTGCATGGTAATTTTTGAATTGTCAGTAATGAGACTAAAGTGATTTTAACTCTTTTTTTCATTCATTCATTCATTTATGAACTCACTCATTCATTTTTTTTAAAGAAATGTTTATTGAGTCATTTCTCTGTGCCAGCTGTTTGCTAAAAGCTGGACATACAGGAAGGTAACAGTGTCTCCCCTGTACTGTATCAGGAATTATTTTGAAGGAAGCTTAGTTTTTCTGATAAAAATACAAGTTCCAAGAATATCATTTTAAAAAGCACACAAACACATGCACACACTTACGCATATGCTTAACAGATTGCAGTAAGCTTTGAAACAGAATGTAAAGTGGTTTTTGTTTACTAAAACTGTTTCGCGGAAATCTCCCTCAGAGTTTATGATGCACAGCCGTAATTTTTCAAATGCAAGAATCAATAACATGACTTTCGACATTGTAATTTAAGAAAAACATCTGTGGTTACGATTAAGAATGAGATTTCTCTGACTAATTTAGGCATCTAGATTTAGAATCCAGACCAAACAAATAATGCACAACAAGCAAGACCCATTCAGAGATGAACATTTTACAAACACTGTTCTGTTTTATCAGGAAGTGGGAGATTCTGCCACCAAATCTAGGCAATGTGCCATATTATGTTGTTTTTAGGTGTTGTCAAGTTGTCTCCAACTCATAGCAGCCCCATGAACAGCAGAACGAAACACTACCACAACCTGTGCCAGCTCCGTTATCCTTGCCATGATACCTGAACCCATCATTGCAGCCACTGTGTCAATCCATCTCATTGAGGGCTTTCCCCTTTTATGTCGACTGTTCACTTTACCAAGCATGATATCCTTCTCCGTGGAATAGTTCCTTCTTACAACATGACCAAAGTAGGTGAGACCAAGTCTGGCCATTCTTGTTTCCAAGGAGCATTCCAGTTGCACTTCTTCCAGGACAGATTTGTTAGTTCTTTTATCAGTCCATGGTACTTTCAGCATTCTTTGCCAGCACCCCAACTCAAAAACATCGATTCTTCTTTGGTTTTCCTTATTCATTGTCCAGCTCTCACATGTATATGAGGTGATTGAAACTGCTATGGCCTATGTCAGACATCCGTAGTCCTCAAGGAGACATCTTTGCTCTCTAGCACTTGAAAGAAGTCTTTTGCAGCCAATTTGCCCAATACTATACGTAGTCTGGTATCTTGACTGCTGCTTCCATTGATATTGTTTCTAGAATCAAGCAAAATGAAGTCTTTGACAGCTTCAGTATTTTCTCCATTTATATTGATGCTGCTTATAGGTCCAGTTGTGAGGATTTTGTTTTCTTTATGTTGTAGTGTAATCCATACTGCAGACTGCAGTCTTCAATATTAATCAGTAAGTGCTTCAAGCCATCCTAACTTTCAGCAAGCAAAGTTGTGTCATCAGCATATCATAGGTTGTTAATGAGTCTTCCTCCAATCCTGATGCTACATTCTTCTCCATATAGTCCAGCTTCTTGGATTATTTGCTTAGTGTACAGATTGAATAAGTAAGGTGAAAGGATGTAATCCTGACTCACTCCCTTCTTGATTTTAAACCTTGCAGTATTACCTTGTTCTGTTCCAATGACAGCCTCCTGGTCTATGTACAGGTTCCTCATGAGAACAATTAAGTGTTCTGGAATTCCCATTCTTCTCAATGTTATCTATAATTTGTTATGATCCACACAATCGAATGCT
>NW_006923753.1:8610-15408 GCF_000298275.1 Orycteropus afer afer
ACCACTTGGAAATATTCAGGCTGTTGGTCCCATCAGAGTAGCTGACCGTCTGCAGCTCCAACCGTCTCTGTACTCACTGTTTTTATTCAGGTTTTTCCCCTAGTTGGTGCCTAATCCACTTCTGTATAGTTCCTTTCAAAACTCAGGGCTCCAGGATTATCTTCTATATCTCTCTCAATTGTTTTTTCTTTTCTTTGTTGAAGAGGGTCTGTGTTACTTGTCTGCCTATTCCTCCATCTTAACCAGAATCCGCCTATGTTCCAATTATTAACGGATATTTGCAGCTGTTTCTCCTCAGTTTGAGTCATGCCATGTCAGCAAATGGAGGTCCCAAATGCTTTACTTTAGCCACATCATTAAGGTTTGTTCTACTCTGATGAGGCAGCTCTTTCCCAGTCCTATTTTGAGTGCCTTCCTATCTAAGGGGCTTATATTCTGGCACTGTATTGGACAACGTTTCAGGGCTATTCATACAGTTGCCCAGTGTGGTGGTTCAGTTGGTGTGTCAATTTGACTGGGCCTGGTTGAGTGGCTGGGTAGCTGGATATAGTATTCCCCATGATGAGACTGGTAATAAACTCCATGGTGGAAGCTACTGTGAGACACTGATTAGCTGCCTTAGGGAATGTGGTCTGCTTCCTGTATATTAGCAGAAGGCTTGGGGAATGGTCTCTAACTTACGGCACACTTGGACCCTGCATGTAGCTGTGTCATTGTTCAGCAGTCTGCCATGCTCTGCTGACCTTGGGACTTTCAATGGACTTGAAGTAATGGCCTGCTGTGTGGGTTAGTAACATTGGGACTGTGCCTTTTTACTTGTCAACCTTAGGTTTGGCAGCCTCAGAAGCCAGCAGCTTAGTGAAGAAAAGCCTCCAGCTTCAGTGGGCCAGGAGCAGGAGTCAGAGCTGCAACCCATGGTTGAGGGGCTTTCACCCAGCCCCTAGAGCCTGGCACTTTGAACTTGGATTTAAAGCCTCCAAAGTATAAGAATAAACAAGAATAAACTCCTGTTTGTTAAGGCCATCCCATTTGTCATATATTCCTGTCAGAGTAGCACTAGGTAGCCAGAACACCCAGTAATGTATCAGACAGTGTTTCTCTCCTATTCATAAAGTTTTCCCTTATGAATATATGACATATTAAATAAGGTAGAATTTTATCAGTCCCACAAAGTGTATTATGTGAAATGCAATGGAATCGTTGAGCATAGAGACTCCTTAGAACTATTGTACATCAGGATTAGAGGAAGTTAGAAATTCTTTAATCTAACTCTTTGGGGAAATAGATTTGTTTTAAGTGGCTTGCCCAAGAGAGCTACTGAGTAGAAAAACGAAGAAAGAAAGAGGTTGTGGAAAAGGGGCCATTGAGCTGGCCTGGAATGTTAGGTAGGCTTGAATATGTGATGCTATAGGGGAATGACCTTCCAGCCAGAAGAGCCAGGTGGACTAGTCATAGAAGCAAAAACTGACAAGAGGTATATGGACAAAATTAGTATATTTAGTGAAAACAGAGAACATGAAGAACAATAGTGAGAAATAAAGTTAAAAACATTTTTAAATGGAAATACTTGAACTTCTGAGTAAACTCCTCTCCATGAATAGGATTCTGTAGAATGGATGATTGTTTTCTTATTTGACACAAATCACTTTTTTCCCAAGAGTTTTTGTTATTTAATGTCATTTAATCTGTACCATTAAGGAATTTGTATTTTTACTTGAATAAACCACAGTGCAACATATTATGCGATACTCACATAAATATTCCATATAAAAGCAACTTCAACTATGTATCCATGTGCATTTCTATAAATAAAATATATCAGAAAAAGACCTGGAATGAATCACATCAAATTGATTTCCTCTGTGGAAGACAGTGAGATTAGATGAGGCCACAAGATCTGTATTATAATACTTTTCAACCTAGAGAATATGTTCACGTAGTTACTGTATTTTTTAAAAAATAAATTTTAAAAAATGCAAAAAAAAAAAAAAGAGAGAGATAGAGAAACAGACTAAATATTTAGTGCCTTGCAGCCTAAGAAATGCAAATTAGAAGTGACTATACTGAAAACCTAAGGAGCTTGGTGGCACAGTTCCCAAGGCATTTGACTGCCAACCAGAGGGTTGGCAGTTCAAACCCACCAGCCACTCTATGGAAGGAAGACAGGGCAATCTACTTCTATAAAGATATACCAGCTCAGAAACACAATGAGGGTCTCTATGAGTTGGAATCAACTCGATAGCAGTGGGTTTTTTAAACACTAAAAATCTATCATAAATGGAAATAAAATATAATTTCTTTGTTCACCAAATCACAAATAAATACGAGATGTGAAAGAATTGTAGAATATGTGAAATAAAACACTACTTCACATACTAAAGAGTAAACTTAAAGAACTCATTTCCACACTAGTAAAACAGATTGAAAACACAAATGAGTTAACAAAGAATTTAGATAAATCCACAGTTAAAAGATCCATGTTGTTGTTCTTTGTTGCCAAGTCAACTTTTGATTCATGATGATTTATATACAATGGAACAAATGTTGCCTGGTCCTGTGTCATCCTCACAATCTCCAGCCTGTTTGAGTCCATCATTGCGATAATTGTGCCAGTTCATCTTACTGAGGGTCTCCCATGCCCTTATTGCTCCTCTACATTTCACCAAACATAGTATCTTCCTCTAGTGATTGATCTTTCCTGATGACGTGTCACAAGCAAGGGAGTCAAACAGTGTTCTTTTGTGATCCATAAGGTTTTTAATTGGCTTATTTTTGGAGGTAGATGACCAGACCTTTTTTTCTTACTTAGTGCCTAAGGCACTTGACTGCTAACTAGAAAGCTGGTGGTTCAAACCCACCAGCCACTCCTCAGAAGGAAGGTTGGGCAATCTACTTCCATAGTGATACTGCCTCCGAAACCCAAGGAGGGGTCGCTGTGAGTGGGATCCGATGGCAAACAACGACAGTCTTACTCTGGAAGCTCTGCTGAAACCTCTCCAATATGGGTGACCCTACTGGTATTTGAAAGACCAGTGACATAACTTTTAGCCTCATACCAACAAGTAGGCCAGCACAGTACAACAAACTAACAGATGATTGGTGGAAATAATCATATTGACTTATAAAGAAAATTTTAAATATTTTGGTTGTACTTGTAAATTTTGAGCTTTATATCAAAGAAGATAATATTTTTAGAGGAAAAATATTAGATTATATGATACACGGATCTTCCCCAGGACATTTCTTAAATTTGATCTCTATAATTGCCACCAAATTCAATACATAGAATGATTAAGGGATAATTTAGGTTTTATTTCTTCATTCCTTCCTTTCTTTCTTTCCATAGAATATCTATAATCATTTATATTTTTCCTGAGATTTTACCTTTTTCACTGAAGTTGTCAAATTTACTGGTGCAGAGTTTTTCATAGCATTCTATTATTGTTTTAATATCTTTTGTGTCTATACTTTGGCCCCTTTTTCATTTTTCTATTTTTTGTTCACTTGTTCTTGTTTCTTTATCAGTCTTCCCAGAGGTTTATCAAAATTGTAACATTTTCAGACTCAACTACTTTGGCTTTGTTGATGCCCTGAAAATATCTTTGTTTTCTCTTTTATTAATATCTTTTTTCATTTTTTTCTTCTGTCTACTTTCTTAAGAATTATTTGAATTTTTAAAACTTAGGTGATCTAGTCATCAATTTTCATCTTTTTTTTCTAACATGAATATTAATGACTATATATTTCTCTCTGTTCTACTTTGACTTCATCCCATAAGTTTTGTCATGTCGTATTTTTGTTACTGGAATAATTCTCTTGGCTGTTAACCAAAAAGCTGGAGATTTGAATCCATCCAAAGACACCTCAGAAGAAAGGCCTGGCATCTACTTTTGAAAAATCAGCCATTGAAAACCCTGTGGAGCACTCTTATACTCTGATACACATGGGGTTGCCATTAGTCAAAATCAACTCGAGGGCAACTGGTTTTATTTTTGCTATTATTCATTTTTTCCCCCTGATTTTTTTCACTTGTTTTTTTTTTTTTTTTTTTACTTAAGCAATATTTAGAAGTGTGTAAATTTCCAAACAATCTGGAGTATTTTTAGTTGCATCCTTTTTGTTATTGAATTTTAACTTAATGGCACTGTGGTCAGAGAATGGGCCTAAATAATACCTATTCTTAGAAATTAGCTATTACTTGTTCTATGGTTTATGGAATGGTCAGTTTTTATAAATGTTCCATGTATACTTAAAAAGAACATATATATTTTTTATTTTTCAATTTGGGTTGCAGTGGCTATATATATTCAACTAATTAATTGTGTTAGTTAAATCTTTTATATCTTTACTGATAATTTTGCCTGCTTCATCTATTGATTTTAGAGGGAGAAGCTGAAATATTCCATGGTAATGGTAGCTGTATCAATATTTCTATGTCTTTATGTCAGTTTTTAGTTTATATATTATGAATCTATGATATTAAGAACATAGTATGGATCATTTTATCTTCCTAGTGGATTAAACATTTTATCCATATTTAATGTCTCCCTTTATATTGCTTTTTTTGAAAAACCTATTTTATGTTAAATACAGTTTTGAGCTTTGTTTTGTTTGTGGTCCAGTATTTAGCTGGTATTTATTTTCCAAACACTTTACCATTTCTGTTTCTGTGCATTTTACTGTGTTATTTTAAACAGCATATCGCTAGATTTTGACTTTGCATCCACTTAGAAAATCTTTGTCTTTTAACTGAAAGGTTTAATCTACTTGCATTTATTAACCTAATTCATTGCCAGTGAGTTGATTCTGACTCATAGAAACCCCAATTGGGTTTCTGAGATGGTAAATCTTTACAGAAGCAGATTGTCCCACCTTCCTTCTGCAGCATGGCTGGTATGTTCGAACTGCCAATCTTCTGGTCAGCAGTCAAATGCCTTAGGCGCTACACCATCAGAACTCCTCCTTACATTTATTAGGCTGATTGATATTCATATTTATTTCTAACATTTAATTGCTATTTGTATTGCTCTTTTTCATGTTTTATTTTGATCATCTTTTGAACCAAGTTTTTCTTTTATATTGCTTTCCATTTTCCCTATACTACCTTTGAAAGTATACAATCTACATTTTTTAATGGTTACCCTAAAAAATTTAAGGTGCACAGTTAACCTAATCAAGTATAAAGTTATTCAATATTTTATTCTCCTTATGAACAACATACAGACATTAGGATGCATTAAGTAGCTGTGGTGACAAAGTGGTTTAGTGCTTGGCTGCTAACAAAAGATTAGTAATTCAGATTCAAGCAGCTGCTCTGCAGGAAAAAAGATGTGGCAATCTGCTTCTGTAAAGATTAACAGCCTGAACCCTATGGAGCAGTTCTACTCTGTTCTATAGAGTCTCTGTAAGTATGAATCAGCTTGATGACAGTGTTTGGTTTGGGTAGGATACTTTAATCTTCAACTACACCTTTACTCTGTTATAATTGTCCATTGTTTTTATTCCAAAAATTAAGCATTGTTCATAGGGGTGTGTATAGGTAGTATTTGCTTAGGTTTATTCACATATTTTCCATTTTCTTTGTTCACTTAGACCTTTTTTTCTGGGATTACTTCATTTCTTTCCAGAAATTTTTTTTTATTCTTGGGGCAGGTCCACTGGTAAGTTAGTTCTCTAACATTTTGTCTAGAAAAGTCTTTGTTTCCTTCTTCCTTAAAAAAGTTAGTTTACACAGTCAATTCTAGTTTGATAGTGGTTTTCTCTTAGATATTTTTCTGTTGTTGTCTGGTTTTCACTGTGGCTGCTGAGAAATTAGCTATCAATAAAATTATTCCTGTGCAGATTACGTATCTTTAATTTAGATTCCTTTAATAACTTACTCTTTACCATTGTTCTTCTGTAGTTTCATTATGCTGTATCTTGGAGCAGATTTCTTTTAAATTTCTGCTTACAATTCTTTGGTATTCCTGAATCTGAATGGTCCATTATAGAAAATTTTCAGCTATTATCTTTTCTTTTTAAATTTTATTGTGATTTTGGTGAAAGTTTACAGAGCAAATTCATCTTCTATACACCAGTTCACATACACTTTGTCTTATGACATTGACTGCAATCTCCCACAACGCAACAGTTATCCTCCCACTTACTCCCCATAGCCACCTCTTCCCTGTGTCCTTCCCTCCCATGCACTTCTGCCCACCGAACTGTCTCCCTGTGCATATACAGTCCTTCTATTCACCCATGGTTGATCTCTCCAAGGAGTATATCTACCTAATGTAAATGTTCAGCTTATGTGCCTGTCTTTTGTTTGGCTGGAAGCCACAGGAGTGGGTTCAATTCCAGACCTGAAATGCAGCTAGGGGCCATAGTCTCAGGGGTTCCACCAGGCTCTATCAGACCAGAAAACCTGGTCACTGTTTTTTTTTTTGGTAATAATTTTGAGTTTTGTTCCACATTGTTCTCTCACTCTGTTGAGAATCTCCTACATAGATCCTCCTCTGAGTGACTAACAGTGGTAGCCAGGAACCATCTAGTTCTTCTGGTGTCATAGTCATATAGGCTGAGGATGGTGTGGTGTACCTGTCCCTTGGACTAGTTGTTTCCATGTGTCTTTGGTCTTCTTCATTCTTCTTTGCTCTGGTTGAGGAGAAACCTATAATTACATTTAGGTGGCCACTTACAAGCTTTTAAGATCTTAGTCACTACTCACCAAAGTAAGATGTGGAACAATGAGCTTGATATCCTCTGTGACAATGCTGTCAGTGATAGGATAATATCCATACACCTACAAGGAAGACC
>NW_006923753.1:17498-18611 GCF_000298275.1 Orycteropus afer afer
GCAGGAAGCATCAAAAGAAGATGGAAGAAATATCCAGAGTCACTGTACCAAAAAGAACTGGTTGATCTTCATTCATTTCAGGAGGTGGCATATGTTCAACAACCAAAGGTATTGAAGGAAGAAGTTGAAGCTGCTCTGAAGGAACTGATGAAGAACAAGGCTCCAGGAATTGACAGAATACCCATTAAGATGTTTCAACAAACAGACGCCCGCTGGAAGCACTCACTCAGTTATGCCAAGAGATTTGGAAGACAACTACCTGGCCAAATGATTGGAAAAGATCAGTATTTGTGCCCTTTCCAACGAAAAGTGATCCTACAGAATGTAGAAATTATCAAACGATATCATTAATATCACATGGAAGTAAAATCTTACTGAAGATAATTCAAAAACAGTTGCAGCAGTATATTGACAGAACTTCCAGAGGTGCAGGCTGAATTCAGAAGAGGATATAGAACAAGGGATATCATTGCTGATGTGAGATGGGTCTTGGCTCAAAGCAAAGAATACCAGAAGATGTTTACTTGTGTTTTATTGACTAAGCAAAAGCATTTGATTGTGTGGATCATAATAAATTGTGGATAACATTGAGAAGAATGGGAATTCCAGAACACAAAATTGTAGTCATGATGAACCTATACATAGACCAGAAGGCTGTCATTCAGACAGAACAAGGGGACACTGCATGGTTTAAAATCAAGAAGGGAGTGTGTCAGGGTTGTGTCCTGTCACCATCTTACTCAATCTATATGTTAACAACCTGTGATATGCTGATGACACAACTTTGCTTGCTGAAAGTGAGAATGACATGAACACTTACTGATGAAGATTGAAGAATACAGTCTGCAGTATGTATTACACCTCAATATAAAGAAAACAAAAATTCTCACAACTGGACTTATAAGCAGCATCACAATAAATGAAAAAAAACATTGAAGTTATCAAAGACTTCACATTGCTTGGTTCTACAATCGACACCAATGGATAAGACATCAGACAACGTATAGCCCTGGGCAAGTAGGATGCAAAGGACCTCTTTCAAGTGTTGAGGAGCAAAGATGTCTCCTTGAGGACTAAGGTATGCCTGACACAAGCCATGATATTTTTCATTTG
>NW_006923753.1:19852-20334 GCF_000298275.1 Orycteropus afer afer
CATCTTTTTGCTATTGTAAATAGTGCTGTGATGAAATGGGTGTGCATATCTGTTCTTGTCCTGGCTCTCACTCCTTTAGGATATATACTTAGTAATGGAATTACTGGGTCAAACGGTATTTCTAATTCCACCTTTTTAAAGAATTGCCATACTGTTTTCCACACTGGTTGTGTCATTTGACAGTCCCACCAGCAGTGTATGAGAGTCCCAATCGCCCCACATCCTCGCCAGCATTTGTTATTTTCTCTCTTGTTGAGCTTTGCTACTAGTGCTCAGACAAGATGGTACCTCATTGTTGTTTTGATTTGCATCTCTCTAATGGCTAAGGATTGTGAACATTTCTTCATGTATTTGTTGGCCACCTGAATATCCTCTTTGGTGAAATGTCTATTCATCTCTTCTGATCATTTTTTAAATTGGATTATTTGTCTTTTTGTTGTTGAGGTGTTGGAGTTTTAGAGATGAGTCCCTTGTCAGATATG
>NW_006923753.1:20434-20885 GCF_000298275.1 Orycteropus afer afer
CTGTGCCGTATATTAGGGCTCCTAAATTGGCCCCTATTTTTTCTCGAGGAACTTTACAGTTTTAGGTTTCATGTTTAAGTCTTTGGTCCATCTGGAGTCAGTTTTTGTGTGTGATGTGAGGTATATATCTTGTTTCATTTGTCTGCAAATGGACATCCAGTTTTGCCAGCACCATTTGTTAAACAGACAATCTCTTCATTTAATGGATTTGGGCCCTTTGTCAAAGATCAGCTGACCATAGACTGATGGATTTTTTCTGGGTTCTCTATTCTATTCTATTCCTTTGGTATCTGCCACTATACCAGTACTAGGCATTTTTGACTACTGTGGATGTATAGCAGGTTTTGAGATCTGGGAGTGTGAGAACTCCTACCTTGTTCTTCAATAGTGCTTTGCTTATCCGAGGTCCTTTCCTTTCCATATAAAGTTAATGATTAGTTTTTCCATATCC
>NW_006923754.1:0-20753 GCF_000298275.1 Orycteropus afer afer
ACTATCTAGTTTTAGGTTAAACATTTAGGTCTTTGATCCACTTTGGGTTAATTTTTCTGTATAGTGTGAAGTATGGGTCCTGTTTCTTTTTTTTTGCAAGTGGATGTCTAGTTTTCTAGCATCATTTTTTAAAGAGACTGTTCATTCCCCATTGAATAGATTTTGACCCTTTTTCAAATATCAGTTGTCTATAAATCAGTGGATTAATTTCTAGGTTCTCAATTCTATTCCACTTGTCTATGTGTCTGTCATTGAACCATTACCAGGCTGTTTTGTCTATAACGGCAATACAGTATGTTTTGATATCAAAAAATGTGAGGCCTCATAGTTTGTTCTTCTTCAGTAGTGCATTGGCTATTTGAGACCTCTTTCCTTTCCACATAAAGCTGATCATTAGTTTTTCCATTTCAGTAAATAATGTTGTTGGGATTTGTATCAAGATTGTATTGTATCTGTGGATTGCCTTAGGTAGTATTGACATTTTCACTGTATTAAATCTTCCAGTTCATGAACATAAAATGTCCTTCCAGTTAGTAGGTCCTTTTAGTACTATTTTGTAATTTTTATTACATAATTTGTTTACCTTCCTGGTTAGGTTAATTCCTAAGTACATTATTGTTTTGGGAGTTTCATAAATGGTATTGTTTTCTTGATTTCCTTTTCAGGAACCCAATCAATTTTTGTGTACTGATCTTGTACCCTGCTATGTTACTGTATTCTTCCATTAGATGGAGCAGCTTTCCCTTACTTAACTCTGTCCACCAATCCTAAATGATTTATGACATTTTTTTTCCATTCCAAATTACCTTCCCATCTTGAAAAATGCCTCTTCTACCACTTAAAATCATATTCCAAAGTCTAATCAATAACTCACTTCTCAGTTGTCACTCCTGAAACATTGCCAAAGCTTACTTGTTCACTTAAGAGAATTTGAATAACTTAGATTTGCTTCATTAACAGGTTGTCTGGTAACATTTTAGTTAGTCAAATGACATGGTAAAGGGAATTATCTTATATTTACTGCTGCATAATGTCTTTTATTTTTTAAAAAATAAAAAGGAAGACATAGGCCTAAATCATCATTTTTAACAAATACATGCTATTCTGCTACACTAACATGCACCACTTACTCATCAATCTTATAGTAATTCATATTTAGTTTGTTCTGTTTACTATTATAAATAAATATTAGAGAAAATAATTATATGTGCAGAAATAATAGTCTGAAATATAAACATAAGATTACTTTTTAAATATATGTCAAGGAATACAGCAATAATATATATATGTGATTATACTATTCTCACCATTTGAATAAAAAAAATAGGCTTAATCTAAATTCTTCAAGAAGATAAACAATAATATAGTTAAAATGGGAAAATGTAATACTAGAGAATTTCACTGTCAGTTAACTTGGAAATAGGCAAAATAAATTACTTGGTTTTATTTCAGTTCATTGCTGACCATGACTTTCTATTGTCTCTGTTGTTTTAAAACTGGTAAAGACTAGACATTAATGCATGGAGTTTTGTCCAATAGATATGCAACCAATCTCTACCTAATGAATGAGATAATTCTAAGGATTATGGTTTATAACCATACTAGGCTTTTTGGGGAAAGTCGAACACAGGCATCTTAATCTAACATTGCATAGGAACACTTAACTTTTTACACGTTTTGGGGATCAGTTTTAATGTCTTACTGTTTCCTTCATTAATTAATGATTTGAATAAAATTTTTGACATGTTTTTACATTTTATTTATATGACAGACATTCTTTTAACCTTTTGAGAATACTTTGATGTTCCTCTGCAAATTAATAAGCATGTCTTATTAATTACTAGTATAATCTAAGTGGCTATAATAACTTTAGAAAACAGGTTTTTATATTATAAAATTAATCCATAAATTCCATATAATTCCAATCAAAACCACATAGGGCATTTTGTGGAACCTTAAGAGCTGATTCTGTAAAGGGTAAAGGATCAAACTAAAAAAGTCTTTTAGAAGAAGGAATAAAGACTAGAGATTCCCCGTACCTGAGTAGCAAGACTTACTATGATGCTACTGTAACCAAGATATTATAGAAGTGTCCTAGGGAAAGACAAACTGACCAATGAAATAAAACAGAGTCAAGAAGCTGATTTATGCATATATTAATTATTAATAAAAATCAATTATTACATATAGAATAAAAGAGAACCATCTGCAAGAAGGGACAGGAAAGAAGACAAATAGAAACAGGCAACTCAGGGAGGAAATGGGAAGAGTACTGTACCATTGAGGGGACTGCAGTGAATGTCACCAAACAAATATATATAAATTGTTGAATGGGAAACTAATTTGCACTGTAAATTTTCACCCAAACTGTAATCACATGTTAAAAAAAAGGGAGAATTATTTAAAAATGGATTTTTATGATTATTTAAATATAAAAATAGTATTAGGCCTCTATCTACAGAGATTCAGTTAGCTTTAGAAAGATTAACAAATATTTTAAATTCTTATTGAAAAAAATAAAGGCCAATATCTTTTTTGACCTTTGAAGAGTGGAGAAAAACTTAAGATACAAAATATAAAAATACCATAACATACCTATAAAATCTTTGTCTGGAAAAGTAACTCCACTGAAGTGCTCAAGACATTGAGACAACTCAATTAATCAGAGGCAATAATTTGCTTACCTGAAATCTTAAAGAGAGTGAAATTGCTTTTTATTAAATTTTATACGAATTTAATGGTAACTCTGCTGGATCAAACAGCAAGCAAATAATTAGTATTAAAGTGACAACATATAGATAAGCATAAATTTGTTAACCACAAAAAGGTTTTTCAAAGTAATTCAGGATTCTGCTTCTGACAATATGGTAAACTAGATGGCCTATGAAATCGTCCCTAAACAGAGTGCCTGAGAAAGTCAAATCATTAAATACAAATACATTTTTTTTTTTTAACATGCATGATCTTGCTAGGCAGAAAATAAGGGAAATCCTTAAAAGCCAGAAAAGACAACAAATAAAAATTCAGCTAAATGAGCTAGAACTGAAGGCACTGTTCACCCTGGAGCTATCTGCCAATCCTTGGTAGTATGGAGTATTTATTTTGTCAGACCACAGACCTGCTGGTATGTCAGGATCCCCTACAAAGAGCCAGAGTCCATGAATGGCAATACTGTCAGTGCATGAACTAAGAACAGTCCTTAGAACAGAAACAGATGGTGAATACACATGATCATTTTGGTTTTGGTTCTGTGTGGAACCAAAAGGAAGAAAGAGAGTCTGAAACTTCCTAACAGTGAGCTTGAAACCATTAACTCTAATTCCTCATCTCTTGTTCTTTCTTTAGATCACTTCAACTCTCCACCATAAATGCAATTATCAAAGTTGCCTGTGACCTCTACATGGAACAATGCAGAAATTTTATCTCAGTCCTCATCTTACTTGTACTATCAACATTAGACATAGTTGATCACTTCCTCACCTTGAATCACTTTCTTCCCTTGACTTTCAGGACACCCCGTTCTCTTTATCTTCTTCCTCTGAGTAGCATTGTAGATTTTTTTTTTTTCAATTCTTAAAATTGGTTCTTTTCTAACTATACTCAAAATAGAGGTCTTATCTAAATCTATGCCTTGAGATGGCAGTACTCTCTCCTAAACTCATATGTTCAACTGCTAACCCAACTTTTCTACTTGGATCTCTAGCAGATCCTCAATTCAGTATATCCAAATTTTAATTACTGATTCTCTTCCCTGAAACCTTCTACATCTAAGCTGACTGCAAATCAGTCCTTCTTAGTGTTATTCCTGAATTCCCTTTTCACTTAAAAAACACCAATCTCACTGCCAGCGAGTCAATTCCAAGTCACAGCAAGCCCCATTGCATTTACGAGGCTATAAATCTTTACTGAACTAGATTGCCCAATCTTCCTTCCATAGAGGGGCTGGTGGCTTTGAACTGCTGAACTTTGTATTAGAAGCCAAATGACTTATCCACTATGCCACCAGAGCACTTATCATTATTGTTGTTGTTGTTGTTATGTGCTGTCAGTCGGACCCAACTCATAATGACCCCTCCTTGGGTTTCCAAAGCAGTATCACTACGGAAGTAAAATGCCCCATCTTCCTTCTGACAAGTGGCTGGTGGGTTTGAACCGCCAGCTTTTTGATTAGCAGTCAAGTGCCTTAGGCACTATGCTACCAGAGCTCCCATTATTATTATTATTATTATTTAGAGTTCTTTGAGTACTAAAAGTCTTTTAGCAGAACAAGAACAGATTTTAAAAAATGTTTATAATAAGCATGTTCAGTCAACACTTGCAATTGTAACCTAAAGTATTTAAACTTACCTTCAGGTTAAAATTTATTTTCAAGGCAAGATGCGAAAAATCAAAGCAAAATAAAATTTTAAGTGAAAAATAGAAATAGTGAATCCAAATGAAAGCTCCACTCATGTATCAATTTACAAAAATAACAGCAAAATATTTCATACCATTGAAAGTACTATCATGTGCAAAGTCTTCTATTCTAAGGCATAAGCTTCAATTATATAGGATTATAAAAACTGGCCAATTGAATCCCTGGTGTGAGTGATGTATAGGAAGGAAGGACTGGAAAGGAAATGACCACATACTTTCTTCTCCTTGTTGCCTTAATTTTTTTTTTTTTTAAATAGACTTTTATTTTTTTAACTTATTTGGTTTGAGTGAAAGTTTACAAAGCAGATTTGTTTTCCATTCAACAATTCATACATGTTTTTTCTTTTTTGTGACGTTGACTCACAACATAACAACTCTCTTCCCACTTCCTTCCTGTGGTTACCTTTTCTCTGTGTCTTTCATATGCATTCCTACCCTCTAAGCTTTCTCCCTGCACAAATACTCTTTCTGATCACCCATGGTTGATTTTTCTGAGTGAACCTCTCTGGTGTAATTTTTCATTCATAGTCCTGTCTATGGTTTGGCTCACAGTTGACCATGTTCAATTCCATGCCTGAAAGGTGACTAGGGGTCATAGTCTCAGGGGTTTCACCGGTCTGTATCAGACCAGTAAAACAGGGGTTTTTTATGCTTTTGAGTTTTGTTTCACATTTTTCTCCCACTCTATATAGGATCCTCAATTTTGATCCTTTTCTGAGTGGTTGGCAGTGGTAGCCAGACACCATCTAGTTCTTCTGGTCTCATAGTCATGTAGGCTTAAGTTCCCATGGTCCACTAATCCCTTGGACTAATTATTTCCATGTTTCTTTGCTTTTCTTCACTCTTCTTTGCTCTGGATGAGCAGAGACTAACAGTTCCATCTTAGGTGGCTGCACACAACCTTTTAAGACCCCAGTCACTACTCACCAAAAGTAGGACACGGAACGCTATTTTTATGTACTATGTTATGCCAGTTGAGCTTGATGTCCCCCGCAAACATGGTCCTGCAGGCCTAGCCACTCACTCCCTCAATGTATTTGGCTGTGGCTAAGAAGTTATAATAATTTCTCCCCATTAGCTCTATTATACATATATGGACATTTTTATAGCACATAAAAATATGTATGTAGAAACATCATTTGCCAAACCTATAAATGGTCATGGGTATATTCCCATTCACCTACCCACACCTGATAATCTTGCCCATCTACCTATGTATCCACCTGTAGACTAATGTTTGTTATCACTGCTAATGGAGTATTGTGTTTATGTGGTATTTACTTTTGGTGTCAGTACCTCTTGTGTTCCTCTTTGTGTCTTCCTTTCCCTTTGTGATAGTGTGCTGGTCATACACTTTTGTTATAATTTCTCTCCCTTTACCCAAATCATTACATCTCTCTTACCTAGTTAGCAATTTTCCCTTCCCTCACATCCCATCTATAATAACCAACAGTTCTTTCCATGTGAAACCTTTTCTTGCCTTTTTATAATAATAAACTCATAGAACATTAGTCCTTCTGTGATTGACTTAGTTCACTCAGCATAATGTCCTCCAAGTTCATCCACATAACGAAGTGTTTTACAGATTCTTCCATCATCTTTTTCTGACTAAAAGTTGGTACTATATGACTAACTCTAACTTGCTCATTTCCCCTATGTCTATCTAATACCTACCCTAATTAATTCCAATTATGGTATCCAAGATTCTACAAAAATCCAGAATTGGCTGATGGAAAATAAAGTTTGTCATCTCTTAGCTTCATGAATGCTCATTAAACCTGAACCTTCACTAAGGAGACATTTTTCAGTTTTTGCTTATAATTGTATGCCCAGCTGAACGCTGAGAGTATAGTGGATGCTCACTCATATATATATGGAACTAAAAGTTACCCTGCAGTAGCTGCTTCTAACACTCTGTTAGCATCCAACTTTAACAGCTATCAGCATGCAGAGGCTGGCAATCTGTGGTGGCTCCCATCTGGCATCTATGCTGGGAAACAGAAACTCCCAAATAACCTTGTTCCAAAAGAGAGAACACATTTGATAATTTGAGAATGCATGCTTCTGATTTGCTGTGAATGATATGCATAGGTTGGCAAGCTGTATCTTTTATTTCCTCCACTAGAGTTAACTATCATACAAGTTACTGAGATTTTAATTTTGAAGGTCACTACCTTTGAATAAATAAATGACTCTTAATATTAAATATACCATAGAATGCCAGAAGAACAAACAAATCTGTATTGGAAGAAATACAACCGGAATGATCCTTAGAAGCAAAGAGGGTGACACTTTGTCTCACGTACATTGGACATGTTCTCAGGAGGGACCAATCCCTGGAGAATGACATTATGCTTGGTAAAGTAGAGAGTCAGCAAAAAGAGAAAGATCACTAGCGAGAAGGACTGACCCAGTGACTTCAAGAATTGTCTCAAAAACAGCAATGATTGTGAGTATGGCACAGGACAGGGCAATGTTTCGTCTGTTGAACACAGGGACACTATGAGTCAGAAACGACTCAACAGCACCAAACAAAAAGAACAACAAAAAAACAAACTAAAGTTTCTTTAGCCTTG
This sequence comes from Orycteropus afer afer, assembly GCF_000298275.1. Classification (NCBI taxonomy): domain Eukaryota; kingdom Metazoa; phylum Chordata; class Mammalia; order Tubulidentata; family Orycteropodidae; genus Orycteropus; species Orycteropus afer. The sequence continues at coordinate 6,993 of NW_006923754.1, forward strand.
CTCAGAGGCCATGCCTTGCTTTCCTTAGGTCTCATTTTAAATGCCATCTGAACTTCTTCCTTCCCAAAATCTTAGCCGAGTGATATGTATGTATTCTTTCTTGGTGAACTTAATTTCTTCCACCATAGTACTTATTACATTGCATTGGAATTTCCAGTTTAATGGTCTGTTGTTGTTGTTGTTATTTGCCTTCAAGTCACACCCGACTCATAGCGACCCAACCTTGGGTTTCTGAGGCAGTATCACTACAGAAGTAGACTGACCAACCTTCCTTCCGAAGAGTGGCTGGTGGGTTTGAACTGCCAGTCTTCTGGTCAGCAATCAAGGGCCTTAGGCACTACACTACCAGAGCCTGTGTTTAATGGTCTTGTTGTTGTTGTTGTTATGTGCCGTCAAGTCGGCCCCGACTCATAGCGACCCCTCCTTGGGTTTCCAAGGCAGTATCACTACGGAAGTAGGATTGCCCAACCTTCCTTCCGAGGAGTGGCTGGTGGGTTTGAACCGCCAGCCATCTGGTTAGCAGGCAAGTGACTTAGCCACTATGCTACCAGAGCTCCTGTTTAATGGTCTAGATCCTTCAAATGAGTGTTTCTGTGCCATAGGACAAAGGATACAAAAATATAAATGGAGGGGAAAACTATATTTTTAAAAATATATATATTATTTCTGAATTTTTATATAATCTTAAATTTGGTATATACTTTGAAGGAAGATTGGGCAATCTACTTCCATAGTGACACTGCCTTGGAAACCCAAGGGAGGTCACTATGAGTTGGATCTGAGTCAATGGCAGTGAGTTTTTTTTGGGGGGATATACTTTGAAAGTATACTCTCCTTGAGAAAAGTAGAAACAATTTAGCTTAGTGCTTTACAAGAATAATGAGCAAAAATAGACAGAAATAGATAGGAAGCTACCAGATGGAATGCATCACTAATAACATCCAACTATGAGCCTCATCAAGAGTTGATTTGAGGGCATGTTTCTTGCTGTGTGTCCCTCTAAATGGTTCTGTTTAGATCCAAAATTGTAAGGAAAGAAATTGTGTCTATTGTGTTCATTTTAATTGTGTTTTCAGAACCTAACACAGTGACAGATACAAATACTAGGTACTCAAATACATTTGTTTAGCATTGAATGAATTTTTCGATGTAAAACTTTGTTTTTTGCTCTTATTCTTTTTTTAAGAGTTTGTTTTACATTCAATGTTATGTGTACATTTAGTTTCACTCCCCATTTACCACGCCAACACTAATCCAATCTTCTCCCTTCTCTGCCCAGTAACCCTCCCCCTGTGCCCCTCATAGTTGTTCCTATTTACCTGTCAATATATTATCAGTCTTTAAATATCTTTTACAGATTTTCCTAATTTTATTCATCATCTCTTTATAGCTAATAATGCTGAGACTTACACAGATTACACCCACAGAAATCTCCTTCAGTCTTCCTCTACATAGATCTCCAGATAAATTACCAGTGTAATGACTATGTGTTTTCTGTGTAAGAGAAGCACCATTGAAAAAAATACATATTTTCCTTGCTGACACATTCAGAATAATTATTGTACATCACATAAATTACTGGTAAAATTTGTCTAAAAATAAAACTTTTGGAGTCTCAAAGTGGTGTAAACAATTAAAACACTTGTTTGAAAACTGAAGGATTAAAGGTTCAAATTCACCCAAAGGTGTCTTGGAGAAAGGCCTTGAAAAACGAAATAAAAAGAAGTATAGTAGTTGAATATTAGTTTATATATTTAAATAACTGAACTCTGGTGGCATAGTACCTAAGGCATTTGACTGCTAACCATAGGCTGGCAGTTCAAATCCACCAGCCACTCCTTGGAAGGAAGATTGGACAAGCTACTTCCATAGTGATACTGCCTCAGAAACCCAAGTAGGGGTCACTATGAGTCGGCTCCAACTCAGTGGCAGTGAGTTTGTTTTTCTTTATCTGTTTAAAAATATAAGATAGTTGATTTCCATGTATTTAACTTTAATACATGTTCTCCTTTTACATGTTAATAAACAATCAAAGTTACCTAAGTAATCATGCTAAAAATGCATTTTAGAATGATGAAACTATTTGTCCTTGAAATGAACATGCAAGATACTCATATAATAAATGAGTCTGCATTTTTCATTATCATAAGTTTTAGGGGGAAAAAAAAGGATTATAGCAGATCTCAAAAAAGCAAATGAAACAAGGCCATAATAGATGACTTGGTCCAGTCTAAAGAGCCAGCTTCTTTTCATAACCCACATCTCTGGTTTAGAGAAGTTGAGAATTTTTTTTGAAAATACTAAGGGAAAATTCTAAGTCTTGGCTCACTGTAATTTCCAATATTCATGGAAAGATACTGTGAAGATTGTGGTGCCAAGTCCTTCCGGCAATTTCATCTCAAAAATACTTTTACTAACTGCCGTAACTGTGGTACTAACTACAGCATGCCCCATCCATGACCCTGAGGCTTGCCAGCAGAACTCATAAGGCTGCCACCTCATATCATCATCCTTAACACGAATTCTTTTCAACTCTAGCTATAAGACTGCTAAATTTCTCTTAGCAGACACTCATTCCATGCTATGAGATAGATGAAAAACTCTGAAGAGTATTCAAAGTATGCAAATCTGCTTATAGTTCTCATAGTTATGGAAGTATGCATGTTGCATTTTCACATTCACAAAAATTTAGAAAGCTGTGACTCTCCATCATCAAGCAAGGTCTTCTTCAGAAGTAGGATAAAGGTGATGTGAAATTAAAAACTGACTAACCAGAAAGCTGGCGGTTCAAACCCACCAGCCACTCCTTGGAAGGAAAACTGGGCAACCTACTTCTGTAGAGACTCTGCCTCAGAAACCTAAGAAGGGGTCACTATGAGTCGGAACAGACTCAATGGCAATGAGTTTAGTTTTGGATATCTAAGCCTTAAGGAGTTCGGCTGTTGTAGTGAATACGGCATCTGGCGGCTAACCAGAAGGTTGGTGGTTCAAACCCACCAGCTGCTCCGCAGGAGGGAGATGAAGCAATCTACTTTCATAAAGCTTTACAGCTTTGGAAACCCAATAGAGGTGCTATGAGTTGGAATTGACTCCATGGCAGTGGGCTGTACATAAACCTTGTGGAAATGATTGAGGATCAATTATAATGGAATTTTTCATCTTAATGATAGAATCTCATTTCCTCGTTTAAAAAAAAAAAAAAAAAAGACGTGTACTTTTGACTAACAATATACCACGGAATATAAAGATCTTCATAAATCACATTTAACCAGTATGTTTATGCAGAAAGAGTCTACACTTTGCAATTTTATTTCAAATTAGCTTCCACTTTCTTCATGTGTATTTAAGAATTATACAATATTCATATTAAAATGTTTGTAAAGGTACTGAATATTAATTAATGTAAATAAGAGATAAAAAGTTAATTTAGGTGGTCATGAATGAGTTAAAATCCTAAAGCAAACTATATATAAGTGCTAAATAATACCACATATGCACAAAACATTATCATTAGAGGTACCAGCAGTTTCTGATTAACCTCTCTAATATATTAAGAGTCAATAAAACCTGCAATAAGTTACTAAATCATATAGCTTTATAACTTTTAATAATAATTTCCAAATACCTGAAATGACCATATTATTTGTTAAGTGTTTTATTACTTAGGGTTCTGCTTTGCAACTGAGAAAACATCTACTCAAGCTAACATGAATCAAAAGAAATTTAAGGTCTCTCATAATTAAAATGTGCCAGGCTTGGGATAGGAGCTCTGGAAGGCCTTAGTAGCCTAAGGCACTTGACTGCTAACCAGAAGGCTGGCAGTTCAAACCCACCAGCCACTCCTCGGAAGGAAGGTTGGGTGATCCTACTTCTGTAGTGATACTGCCCCGGAAACCCAAGGAGGGGTCGCTATGAGTCGGGGCCGACTCGATGGCAGATAACAACAACAACAAGGCTTGGGATGACTGCAGTCATGGCTTGAAGGAGGTGCTCATCAATTTCACCAAGACCTTAGTTTTCTGCAGCTCCCAACTTTGCTTCTCTTGCTTTATTCAGAAGCAGACTTACTCTCAGGTAGCCAGAAGTCTGCAATTACTCCAGAAATTGCATTTCTCATGTTAAGTTTAATGAGAAAGAGACATAACTCTTTACTAGAATTTCAAGAAAAAACTTCATTATGTTTCAGTAGATTTAATTGTGTTACTGCCAAAGGAGCAAGGAGGCCATATCTTCCGACTTCCTTCCTCTAACCCCACAAGAGGAAGACAGAATCACCATCAGTAGCCCAAGGTCTATCCCTGTGAGGCCAGACATGCTGCCTCCCTCCAACCCTTTCACCAACCCTGACACCAACCATTTCTCTTACAGCACTCACCACCTCTCTGCTGGGTTTGATAATTCGTTGCAGTGGCCACACAGAACTCACAGATTATGGGGTTTATTAGGGAAGCAACAGACTACAAGTTCAGGAACATGCTCAGTCTCTCTCAGCCAGCCGTCTCTTAGCTGACAGTCTCTCTGAGTCTGTCTCCCAGCAGTGTGTGTCTCTGGGTGTTTCTCTCTCAACTAGTGCATGTCTCTCAACCTCTCTCTCAGCAATGTGAGTCTCTCACATCTCACAGCTGGTAATGAGAGATTACTTCTAAGAGGGCTCCTTTTGAGCCTGGCAGAGTGGCCAAACTAACCAATCATAACATCAGAATTCTAAATACCTGAGAGAAAGTGAACTTCCCAGAACATTGCTTTGTGCCACTCTCAACAAAAATACCTCAGGTGAGTAACTGTACCAATCAGGAGCTCCTCAGTTGTGCACAGCAAATTCCACCTCAGAGTTTAAAAAGACTTAGGGCTAGAAAAGCCACACCAGATAATTTACTACACTGCAGTCATAACCATCCTTAAATTAAACACTGAGGTCAGGAAATGGTATTATATGACTTAGCTTTGGTCAAATTCTTCAATCTGAAACTGGGAGCTTGGGGTGGGTGTGGGATGAGAAAAGTCCCCTTTAAACCCATGGACTAAGAGTGACTCAAAGGTGGTTTTCCAGAGAGAAATTAAGAATTGTTAGCAAAATGAGGAAATAGGTATCAAGAGAAGAGTCTAGAAAGTAAATATTTGTCTTATAACTAACTTCATATTCTGTATTGTTTTTTTGTATTTCAAAAAGTGTTATATGTATGGTGATCAGAATTATATCATTTAATGTCAGTGTTTGACATGTACAAGAAAGACATGAGATCATGTATAATTACCAAACTTCATATTAAACTATTATAGTATTATAATATTAAAGTATTATAAAATACTTCTGGTTAACAGTCAAAAGCCTCAGGCACTATACCACCAGAGCAACTTTTAATAAGATTTATTTTCAGAATTAAGCATAATGTTTATTTCTTTATATTGTAGATATCATTATTATAAGTAACACTGAAAAAAATGAAACTGGCATTAAATTATGACAACATTTCTACTTTGGCAGTATTTAATTTATTATTTTGGGTATCTTCCTACTGAGGTAGCTCCTAGCTATGATTTTTTTTTTTTTTTTTTTTTACCTCTATGTACATATGTACAGATAGGGTGGACAGTCAAGCTAGATCTAATGTTATGTTAAATAAGCTCTCTTCTAGTTTAGAAAAAAGTAATTTAAACCAAATACCAGACCTCAACTTTTATAAATAATGAGTGCTTTATTAGAAAATACACAGATTTTATCTAATTTATATTGTTATGATTTAAGTAGAGGAAGTGAAGAGAGAGAATAATGAAAAAGTGGTAGGGTTTTTTAAGCCACATATGTAGTTAAGGTTGTGTGTCAACTTAGCTGGGCTGTGGTTTTGAGTGGCCAGGCAACTGTGATATAGCTATTCCTCATGATGAGGTTGGTAATCAATTCCATGGTGGAATCTGCTGTGAGCAGCTGAGTAGCTGCCTTCAAAGTATAGTCTGCTTACAGTATATAAGAAAAAGCATTGAGAATGAGCTCGATCTTCTTGGCACATTTGGATCCTGCATTTGGCCAAGTCATCAGCAACCTGTCATGCTGCCTGCTGATCTTAGGACCGCATCTAGATTTGAACAAGTGGCCTTCCCTGTTGCTTATTAATCTTGGGACTTTGCCACTTTACTTGTCAATTGTGGTTTCATTAGGCTCAGCAACCGGAAGCTGTATGAGTCAGAAAATGCTTTCAGCTCTAGTGGGCCTGAAACAGGAGGTGGAGCTGAACCCCAAGGTCAAGGGGTCTTCACCTAGACCCAACAACAGCTCTCTGAATTTGGACGTCTAGCCTCCTAAACTATAAGAGAATAAATTCCTCTGTTAAGGTCATATATTTGTGGTATCTGTTATAGTAGCACTAGAGAACCAAAACACCACGTTAAAAAATTTGAACTTATCTTTAAATTAAGTGTAATGAAGAATCATTTAAATAGTTATTTTTTTAAGCTTTGCAGGTTTTCAACTAATCATCATTAGAGAGATGAGATAAATACAAGATAAACCAATAGTTATTTAAGAATAGAAAGAAGATAATTTGGTAATTGGTTGGTCCTTGTGAAGAGCAAGGAGAAGCTGAGTTTGACTCCCAAGTTTCTGGTTAAAGTATGTGATTAGATATGGGTGCAATTTACCATGATAGCTAATGCCAGAAAAGGATTAGCAATTTAGTGGCTTTTGTTGTTGGAGAATGATGGATAAACAGATAGAAAATTGCCTCCACTTTATATATGATAAATTTTAGATCTCTGTGCAACATCTGAGGAGCCACAATGGTTAATACTTTGGCTGCTAACAGAAAGATTGGTGGTTTGAACCCACTAGCTTGTTTATGGAGAAACTCTGGTAGCGTAGTGCCTAAGGCACTTGATTGCTAACCAGAAGGCAGACGGTTCAAATCTACTAGCCACTCCATGGAAGGAAGGTTGGGCAATCTACATCCGTAGTGATACAGCCTCGGAAACCCACAGAGGGGTCACTATGAGTTGGGTCTGACTCGACAGCACATAACAACAACAAGCTTGTTTATAGAAGACAAGACCCGGTGATCTGTTCCCATAAACATTACAGCCTAGCAAACCATATAGTGCAGTTATACTCAGTCATACAGGGCACTACAAGTCAGAATCAACTTGACAGCACAAAATAACATGCCACATCTAGCTACTTCAGCTATAGGTATGAAGCACAAAAAGGGAATACTGAGATGATAGTTTACATCAGGTTTAAATAGGGAGATAAAGATACATATTTCTATATATCTATATCTATCTGTGCCTATATCTAGATGCCCAAACATTCACTTCCAAACATACATATATATAATGAAGTATTATTTGTTCTAATCCTTGATTTTAATTGATCCAATGTGCTCTTGTCTGCTCTCCAAATATCACCAACACAAAGACACCAGCTGTGTCTTGCACTTTTTTCTTTGCCCCTCTGTGTGTTGATTCTATAGTATGTCTCTCAAAAGTCCTTGGTGAAGAAACAAAAGGGCTTTTGAAATGGCAAATTATCTCTTTTATTCATTTTAATAGGAAAAGGTGGACTTCTCATCATTTATGAGAGCCGTTTATTAGCTTCAATAATTTGTCTTTTGTTATTCAAGTACAAGGTGTTACTACTACAAAGACTGAAAGCACAGGCATAGAAATATATCACGCCACAATAAAGGTAGGTTAAATTACTTGAAATGTGTTCACATATAAATAATGACACTTTACTACCCAAACAGGGTGACATACAAAGAATGATATTAATTATCTAAAAAATTTTCTGAAAATGAGGCCATTTTCTTTACAGTTTCAAGTACTTTAAAAGCTGCTTGAATTTCTTTCATGGGAAAGAATATTAATAGAAAACCATTATTCAGCTTGTAAATCAGCATGTGCTCTTTGAAAGTAGCTTTTATCTCTAGCAATATAAAGATATATGCTTAATTACTCAGAAATTCTCATTTAAATAAAAATATAAAATTATGATATGAAAAGTCCCAATTAGTTTAAATAATTTAATGTGAAGCAAACTGCTGGTGCACATGAAAGAACATAATTCATATGAGGAAATACATTACACAGTGCATAGAGTTGAATTCATGTCTCAGTGTCATTTCAGATGTTAAATCTATTCTCTAATTTGTTTAGTTCACTATGTGCAATTAAAAGGCTCCATGTGGAGGTCAAAATGTTCAAGAAACCTATTTTACCATATAGCATGCATTTTCAACAATTAGTTAGCTCAATCACTTTATCTTAATTATGTGCCTGGCATATTGTAGGAAATTGATATGTACAAAAAGAAAAGAAAAATAATGATCTCAAATAATTAATATAAACAAAGTGAAAAGTATTTTCATTACCAATGTATTATATTAGTCAATCAATCATACTATTTTAAGCTCCCAGGTGTATCATAGCATTTTAATACATGCTTGCTATATACCAGGCATATAATTTTCATTTAATATTATAAAACTACTTTGAGCTAAGATTCATGAGGCTCAGAAGATTCTGTAAATTGTGCAAGATCACACTGATAGTAAATCATGAAGCTGAGATCCAGTATAATTTACAAACCAAGTAAAATGTATTTTTAAGACTCATTCCATTTCCAACACTTTATCTTGTACAACACACTAGATACAAAGTGTCATGGTCTCCCCTTCTACACAAGAAATTTCTTGGAGCTAATTTTTATTCATAGATAGAAAATGAAGGTTAGAGAAGTTAAGAGATTTGAACAGAGGGGCACCTCTCTCACACGCAGTGGACAGGGCAAGAACCAAAACAAGAAGTCTAATTCTTAGATTATGGCTCATTGCAATAGTCACAATTTCTCCTGCCATTTTTTCCTTACTTTTAACTGACTAATTTTCTCAGTCTCAAATAGATTCCAGTTAACTACCTCTAATAATAATCAAAAATTAAAAGCATATTTTTTTTATGTCAAAACATCCTGTCTCATTTTTAAAACAATTTGTTAATTCAACAGCTCTGTGATCGTTGAAAATCCAGAGAGACATGCACTTCTTGATTTTAAGTAAAATAATATTTTGTATTAAGAATAATATTCTCATATTCCTAATATGACAATCCAAGGTGGCCCCAAGTGTTCATGAAGGCTGAGAAATGTTTTTTTTTTTTAACCACTAGTTTTATCACTCTAAATTTTCCTCTAAATGCAACCAAAAATTCTCAACTGCTATTTCAATCACAAAAACAAGTTACCTGTGATTCTTTCATTTATTTTTCTTAGAGTAACTGCCTTTCTGTTACAGCAATAATCAAATAAAAATGACATGCATTGACTTCTAATTTTCTGATGATATACAAGTCAAAGAAGGTGTTATTGACTGAAAAGCCAATAAGAAACACAATAAATCTTTACTCTTTGTGGGTCATTACCAAAACACTTACTTTACCATATTCCATTTAAGGAAAAAGTGTTTTAGTTTTATATGTTCATCATAGAAAACACAATCATTAACCGAGTAGAGGTTCTATCTTTTGTGGAAGCTTCCTTTTCTCTGGTACTTAACTGTTTGTAACAAATAAAAATTGAATAGCACTTCCCTTGCTCATTAGCTAGAATTATTCCCTGGACTGGTGACATCAATGTGTTTGTAACATCCACATCTACAAATGCTGCCAGCCTGGCCACAAGCACAATGATAAAAGGAGCAAAAGCAGGCATTTTGAGAGAAAGCTATGCTAATATCCAAAAGGAGGAAAAGTAAAACATGATATAATATTTCATTACATTGCCCCATGTATTTCTTGCTATAATTATGCTACAAATATTTAATACTTGAATGTTTTAAAATTAATAATATGATATAATGAGTTTTTTTAGGAAAAAATGCTGCACATAACATATTCAAAATACCTTTCATTAAAATAACAACAATAGATTAAGGATAATTAGATAATTAAGTCAAGCATAATTAGAACAATCTGATAATGATTTGAAAATCCATTGCTAAATTTAATATTACTAAAGCTTATAAGTATTTTCAGAAATATATATATACCTCATTGATCTTTAAAATAAATATATTTAAAACATGTTATAGAAGTTGGTTTGAAACTAAAGATTATTGAAAACACTCTATTTTGAAGAAGCAAGAGCAAATAATTATAGCTTTACCCATGTCAACAAAAAACATACGCCTTTTGTTTCCATGATTTGAACCCCTTAAGGTTACAGTTTTCCCTACAGTACCTTTTTCTTGAATCAGACATTGATGACTGAAGTCGTGGAAAAGGCACAAATGTGGATCCACAAGGAACTAGCTGTGGTGACATTGCAATCTTCTGCTCAGATATGTATAAAAGCAAGGAATTTGTTTATAGACACAAACTCTTTTGATCCAGTTGCATGATCAAAGGAATGGAGTCTTTTGTTTCCATCATTATTTTCAAGGATTTTATAGGATATAAACATTTCAGTTTCAGCAGACGATTCTAACTTCTTTAATGTTATCTTTGATTCAGCATCACTTGACAGAATATTAAGGAAATGTTGATGAGGCAGGAAGACCAGTGTAGCAGTTAACATGATTATTTTACAGAACACTGTGCATTCATTAATAGCAAATAAGTTGTGGCAATATTGCTCTCTGCTTCATTCTAAAAATCTCTTATTTGTTTTTAGTTCATCTCAGAATGGTGGGGATTCAAAACATAGAACCCAACACTTATCTCAAAAAATATAATGTATAACCTTTACTTTGGTAGACAAAATCAGATGGTAATTTAAAAAATAAAAATAAAAAATAGGATACTGAAATCATATCTAACAAACATACAACCCTTAAAATTCAGAAAAATATGCAGAATCAAACACATTAGCAAGGGGTTTCAAACACAAAAACCACACACTAAATGTAAAATTCCTAGAGACAACTAGGGTATAAAACGTGCCCTGCAAAATGGCTGACCTAATCAAGGACACAATACATGGGGAGAAGAGTTATAGTAGTAATAGGAACTGATGAATAAACAAAACAAAATTATGTATGCATAAATTCAAAAAATGAGGAAAATATATAAAATCAGTTAATCTTATTAAAATTAACAAAATGTTGGGAAGATATTTGCAATTTATATGACAACAATAGTGTACAGCAGTATATAAACATTTCTTATAGTTTTAGTCTTCATGCCTTATTTTTTAATTTTAAAAAATAAAAGCAATTTACTTGCCCACTAGTAGAAGATCAGTGAAGTACTCTTTTGGTACATAAATAGAATGAAATAGTAAGCAATCCACAAATAAAGGAAAATTATTCACAACAACCAGGTTACCAAATACTACTGTAGTTTGATCTGGTTTGGGTAAAGCATATACATGCAGAGATGAGAAAAAACTGAAATATACACTAAATTATAAGCATTGGATTTTTGTTTCTTTTTTATATTTGATGCCATTGTTGCTAAACAGTATTTCCCACCTTACCTATTGTAATCATGTATGACTTATATAATAAAAACAAAACACCAATAAAATAAGAAAAACAATTTGTAACTAGTAACATCACCACCACAAGATTTAACCATGACTTTACTTCTTTAAAATGCTTGTCCCTTGAAAATCTCTTTTTGAATGACCTATGTTAAGATTCAAATAACTGCTCTCAGTGAATATTAAAACAAACAAACAAAACAAAACACCTCACTACCGTGGAGTCAGATCCAACTCATAGCGACCCTTCCTTGGGCTTCTGAGGCGTTATCACTACGGAAACAGATTGTCCAACCTTCCTCCCAAGGAGTGGCTGGTGGGTTTGAATCACCAGTCTTCTGGTTAGCAATCAAATGCCTTAGGCACTACACCCCAGAGCTCCCCAGTGGATATTAGGTAATTTAAAAATAGCCTATGGTGGAAATAACGTCATATATCTAGGGTTAGAAATAAAATACCCATGACCTAACTGCTACTTCAGAAGCAAATCTGGGCAATCTACTTCCATAAAGATTTACCACTTCAGAAACCCGATGGGGGTCACTATGAGTCAGAATCAACTCAAAAGCAGTGGGTTTTTTTTTTTTTTTTTTGGTTTTAACTGCTACTTACTAGTTGTCAAATAGATTTCACTTGCCTGCCAACTTGCCAGGGTTATCTTTTAGATTCGTATAAGAACTTCAAAAATCAAATCAAAGGCCAACTATTTATTTAGGTTACTACTTTACATAGTGTAAGCTGATGACGTTAGCACTATTCAAGGATCAAGAAGCATATATTCATGACATGACTTTTGTTCTTCTAAAGATACTGTGGCAGTGTTGTTCGAGTCAGTTCCAACTCATAGTAACCTATGTACAATAAATGAAACACTGCCCATACTTGTGTCATCCTTCCAAACGTTGCAATGTTTCAACCCATTGTTGCAACCACTGTTCAATGAATCTCTTGTGGGTCTTTTTCTTTTTCACTGACCCTCTACTTTTCCAAGCATGATGTCCTTCTTCAGGGACTGGTCCCTCCTGATAAAATGTCCAATTAACGTGAGACAAATGTTTGCCATCCTTGCATCTAATGAGCATTCTAGCTGTACTTCTTCCATAAGATCTGTTTACCCTTCTAGCACTCCATTGTATATTCAATATTCTTTGCCAACATCATAATTCAAATACATCAATTCTTCTGTAGCCTTCCTTATTCATTGTCACATGCATATGAGGTCACTGAAACTATCATGGCTTTGGTCACGCTCACCTGAATCCTCAAAGTGACATATTTGCTTTTTAATACTTTAAAGAGATTTTTTGCAGCATATTTTCACAATGCAATATACTATTTGATCTCTTTGACTGCTGCTTCCATGGGTGTTGATCATGGATCCAAGGAAAATAAAATGCTTGACAGCTTCAATTTTTACTCTGTTTATTGTGACTTTGCTTATTGGTCCAGTTGTGAGGATTTTTCTTTCTATTATGTTGAGGTGTAATCCATACTAAAGACTTCAGCCTTTCATCTTCATCAGCAAGTGCTTCAATTCCCTTTGCTTTCAGCAAGCAAGGTTGTGTCATCTGCACATCACAGGTTATTAAGGGTCTGCTTCCAGTCCTGATCCTTCATTCTTCTTCATATAGTCCAGCTTCTGAGATTGTTTGCTCGGCACAGAGGTTTAACAACCCAGGGAGAAGGGGATCCTTATTCCATTCCTTTAACTGCGATATGTACCCTTCTTTGCTGTTTAGATATTGGAGGCATTTTCTTCAACTCAACTGAGCTAGATCCATTCTTTCCTACCAGTCCCATCAGAAAAAAAAACACATACTCACAGTTCTCAGAGCAGAATTCCTGTACAGACTGCCAAAAGGACAGTTAACACATGAGGATTCTCATGTTGAGAGATACAGAATGCAGTAAAAAGAGGACAAGCTTTTCAGTGGCAGATTTGCACTTAAATCCAGCTACGGGGCTGACTAGGCATGGGACACTGAGCACACCAAGTTAATTTAACTGTTCTGAGATTCACAGTTCCCTCTCGGTAAAATGGGGGTGGTAATTCCTACTTCCTAAAACGGAATGGAGCCCTGCTGACACAGTGGTAAAACACTCAGATGACAACTGAAAGGTCATGAGTTTGAACCCACCAGCTCCATGGAAAGAAGATATGGCAGTTTGCTTCCATAAAGATTACAGCCTTAGAAACTTTGGGGGGAAAATTCTACTCTGGATCTTTATGAGTCAAAATGAACTAACAACAGCAAGTTCTGCAGTACCTTTCCCAAGCACCTCTGGTGGTACAT
>NW_006923755.1:0-544 GCF_000298275.1 Orycteropus afer afer
AGGGAAGAGAGAAAAAGCTGAAAACTAGAACCTGGGAAGGGAAGAATAAAGAATAATACTAAAAAGTATGAACAAAATAATAATAATAATAATAATAATAATAATAATTTTAAACCAGACAAAAACAGACAACTGAAAAAGGGAAAAAAAAGAATGTCTGGGCAGGGCAGGCCAGAGCACCCAGGCTCCATCAAAGCACACAGAGTGAGAGTGAATTCCTGCCAGCCCAGAATGTGGGTGAGAGTGAGGGTTCACCATACATCTATTCACCAAGAAGGTGGGGGGTATATAAGAGTAATAAGGGAAACATCATACTTTTCCAGTTGTTCATGTCTGGAATGTCCTTGTGGTTCTCAGAAAGGGGAGCTAATTCTTAGGCCACTGGAATTTGAGAGAATGTTGTCACTTTATATATCCAAAATTGTTAATCATTTATAAACATTCAAAGTGACTGCACCCTCCAGATAGGCAAAAGTTCACAACTCAGCCCATCTCCCTCTTTGATGCTCCCCCTTTTATTCATCAGCCATCAGTGAGTCTTCCA
>NW_006923755.1:2169-2993 GCF_000298275.1 Orycteropus afer afer
GGCCATTTTACTCACACATATGTATTTGGCCTCTGTTAGCCTGCTGGGGGCTGGCCTAGAAAATCCTGGTCCCTCTGTCAGTCTCCATCTTCATCAATTAGCTGAGCCTCTGCATCAATTGGTCCCAGGTGGGAGTTCCTATTATTAAATTATTCCTGAGTGGAGTAAATAGAACAAATTTGCTAGGCCTCCACAAGGTGGGGATACCAGCAGGAGTTTCCATTGGTCCATCCAATCTCCTGTACTGATGCATCAGCAAACTTGTCTCGACTCCATTAATGTCTGCTGTATTCATCCCATTCCTTAACAACAATTAAAAAATCTCCAACCTGCTGAAATAAGTTCTTTCCCTATTGCCCCTTTTCATTCTCCTATTAATCACTTAAACTCACCAGTAACTCCTCAGGCAGAAGATGTGGCAATCTGCTTCCGTAGTGATACTGCCTCCAAAATCCAAGGAGGGTTTGCTTTGAGTCAGGTCCAACTTGATGACACATAACAACAACAACATGAATCACTCTTATGTTTCTTGCATTTGTAAAACCCATGTGGAGAAGTTGTGCTAACAGATCTGACATGGCTTCTCAGATTGTTGCTTTGTATTACAATAGCTGAGTTCTATGGGGTGCCCATGTATAAAGGGATCCCTTGATTACCATATCTGAGTAAGGGGCATACTCATTGGGTGAATATCCTGATCACCATAAAGCCATTCCAGCATGTTTTGAATAAGCAGCACATTAGTTGTTACCTCTAGGATGTTCCAGGGAGTATTTAGAGGAGAAGAAGGGCAGTTTCCTTTCTCAGGATACATAAACTTGACT
>NW_006923755.1:3873-4989 GCF_000298275.1 Orycteropus afer afer
AAGATATGCTGCCACCCTCCAGCCCTCTTACTAACCTTGACACCAACTGTTCCTACCACAACAACCAACACAGTTCAATAATTGGCTTCTGTGGCCACACAGAATTCACAGACCTACAATTCAAGTCAGGAACACACTCAGTCTCTCTCAGCCAGCTGTCTCTCTCAGCCAGACATCTCTCTCAATCTTTCTCTGCAGTGCATCTCTCTCTCACATCTCTGTCTCTGCAGCATGTCTCTTTTAGCAGCACATCTCTCCAAGCAAACAATGAGAGATATTCTCTTTCTGCCTCTAGTAGGGCTCCTTTTTGAGCCTGGAAGAGTGGCCAAAACAAACCAATACCAACATTAGAATTCTGTACAACTGAGAGAGAGTGAACTTCCAGGAAAATTACTTTGTGCTGTCACTGTGGTGAGTAACATTAACAATTAGCTACTCAGTTGTTGACAGAAAAGTGGGAGTTACAAATACTATGGCTAGAAAAGCCATACCATGTAATTTACTTCACCACATGGACCAGTAAGTGACATCATGATAAGTGGAGAAAACATTGAAATTGTAAAATATTTCATACTACTTGATTTACAATCAACACCAGGAAAACTGCAGTCAGGAAATCAGTTGTCATATTGCACTCACAAAATTTGCTGCAAAAGCCCTCTTCAAAGTGCTAAAGAACAAAAATATTTCTTTGGAGACCAAGGGGAGCATAACACAAGACATGGTGTTTTCAACTGCCTGATATGCATGTGAAAGCTGGACAATGAATAAAGAAGACTGAAGAAGAGTTGATGCTTTTGAGTTGTGCTGTTGGCAAAGAAAACGGAAAGTATCACGGACTATCAGAAGAAAGAATAAATCTGTCCAGGAAGAAGTGCAGCCAGAATGCTCCTTGAAAGATGGAATGGCCAGACTTCATCTCACCTATTTTGGTCATGTAGTCAGAAGTGACCATTCCCTGGAGAAGGATATCATGCTTGGTAAAGAGGACAGTCAGCTAAAAAGGGGAAGACCCTCAACAAGATGAATTGACACAGTGACTACAATGATGAGCTCAGGTACAGCAAGTATAGTGAGGCTGGCACAGGATTGGGCAGTTTTTCATTCTTCTGTATA
>NW_006923755.1:5089-6492 GCF_000298275.1 Orycteropus afer afer
TAGAAAAGAGACATTATTGTGACATGGAATACACATTTTTGTCTGCTCTCTGACTGAGAATGGAGAAGTTGTGTGTGGAGCTAATTAGCACATTTTATTTTCTGAATGTAGATCTATAACTAATGCCACTGTTCACAGACATGTTTCCTACTTATACCCTCCAAATAACCTGTTGATTATGATCTCATATACCTTGTGAAATTTGAGGGACATAACTACCAGAATAACACTGTAACTCAAAGTACAGTTCTCCAAGAAGATAATCTGAAACTTAGCATTCTCTACCTTCATTCTTAAAACACTTGTACATGAGTTTTCTGTTTAATACAATTACTAATATAAACAAAATGTTCACAAGAAAAATATATGTTGTTGTTGTTATGTGCTATTGAGTTGAACCTGGATCATAGCGACCCCTCCTTGAGTTTCCGAGGCAGTATCACTATGGAAGTAGATTGCCCCATCTTCTTTCCGAGGAGTAGCTGGTAGGTTTGAACCACCAGCCTTCTGGTTAGCAGTCAAGTGCCTTCAGCAGTATGCTACCAGAACTCCCAGAAAAATGTATAAAGCACTTAAAACATTTTCTAAATTTACCCTGGTGTGGGGCAACTTAAACAGCCTGAAGGAAAGAGGACAATGAGAAACCTGACCTCAAATTTCCCGGGAGAATGCTGATATGACTATATAATTCTTCATCATTGCACTTCAGCTTTATTTATTGCTACATGATGCAATGCTGTTGGCACCGTTGCTACTATGATCACCAGAAGCAAAGTAATCCCTAAAAACTAAACAATTCTAATTTCCTTAAATGTTTACACCAGAATTCCCTGATGGGCTGCATTTTGCCTTCAACCCATCATACAGACCATTATTTCTGTACCTGTGCAACCCTTTCTTTTATGAAAGAGAAGAGACTGAGTAGAAGGCTCTTCATTCTTGTTACTCACAACGTGGATCACTACAGTGGCTAACATTCCTCCCAAATGTTGAAATGTTTGGGAAAAAAAAGGTAAATGAAAAATAGAAAAAAAATATAATACTATTTCAAGGTAAAATAATTTTAAAAATTAGTTATTCAACAGAAGAAAAACAATATTACATAGGTTCTTTGAAAGGGTTCCAAATGAAAGATGATATGCATTATTTAAATTATACTAGATGCCTGGAAGGGTGAAGTCCCACATTTTGCAAGACCATTCAAGCCTTATTGGGCATTGACAAGGAAATTCCAGAAATTTAAGTTAGATTTAGAAGAGGACGTGGAAATAGGGATACATTGCTAATGTCAGATGAATCTTGGCTGACAGTAAAAGATACCAGACATATGTTTACTTGTTTTATTGAATATGCAAAAGCATTACATTATGTGGATTGTAACAACCTATGGATAACACTAAGAA
>NW_006923755.1:10324-11321 GCF_000298275.1 Orycteropus afer afer
ATTCTTTGCTTTGAGACAAGATCCCTCTGACATCAGCTATGATATCCCTTGCTCCACATCCCCTTCTGAATCCAGATTGCTTTTCTGGAAGTCCTTTGTCAATATACTGCTGGAAATGTTTTTGAATTATCTTCAATAAGTTTTACTTCTGTGTGATATCAACGATATTGTTCAATAATTTCCAGATTCTATAGGATCACCTTTCTTTGGAATGGGTACAGATATCAATCTCTTCCAGTCAGTTGGCCAGGTAGCTGTCTTCCATATCTCTTGGCATAACCAAGTGAGTGCCTCCAATGGGGCATCCATTTGTGGAAACATCTCAATGGGTATTCCATCAATTCCAGGAGCCTTGTATTTTGCCAATTCCTTTAGTGCAGATTTGACTTCTTCCTTCAGTACCATTGTTTCTTGATGATATGCCACCTCCTGAAATGGATGATCATCTATAAATTCTTTTTGGTATAGTGACTCTGTATATTCCATCCATCTTCCTTTGGTGTTTCCTCCATCATTCTACATATTGCCCATAAAATCTTTCAATATTGCAGTTTGAGGCTTAATTTTTTTCCTCAGTTCTTTCACCTTGAGAAATGCTGAGCTTGTTCTTAACTTTTGGTTTTATAACACCAACTCTTGGCACCTTTCATTATAATAATTGACTTTGTTTTCCTGAGCTGCTCTTTGAAATCTTCTATTCTGCTCGTCTATCCCATTGATTCTCCTATTTGATTTAGAGAATCTCTTTTCAAGGACAAGTTTCAAAGAATCCTCTGACATCCCCACTTGGTCTTTACTTCCTTTCCCATCTTCTCAATGAACTTTTTTTTCTTCATGTTATCCAACAATTCTTCTAGTTTTTGGTCATTGGTGTTCAATGCATCAAATTAATTCTTGAAGTTGCATATGAGCAGTTGATGGTCTTTTCCACAATCAGCTCCTGTTGACTGTAGAACCGAATAATATCAAGTCTTTGACAACTTCAATCTTTTTTTTT
>NW_006923755.1:13291-14662 GCF_000298275.1 Orycteropus afer afer
AGAAGTTGATAAAAATCTTCAGTTTCCTTATCTTTGGCTTTGGTGTTTAGTGTGTAAATTTGAATAATAGTTATATTAACTGGCCTTCCTTATAGGCATATGAATATTCTCCTATCACTGACAACATTTTACTTCAGGATCGATCTTGGAACATTCTTTGTGATGATGAATGTCATGACATTTCTTTTCAATCTGTCATTCCAGCATAGTAGATCATGTGGTTGTCTGATTCAAAATAGCCCAAACCAGTTCATATCAGCTTAGTAATGCCTAGGATATCAATATTTATGCATTCCATTTAATTTTTGATAATGTCCAATTTTCTTAGACTCATGCTTTGTACAATCCATGTTCAAATTAGTAATTTATGTTTGCAGCTGTCTCTTCTCATTTTGAGTCATGCCACATCAGCAAATGGACGTCCCCAAAACGCTACGTTATCTACATAATAAAGGTTGACTCTACTCTGAGGAGGCAGCTCTCTCCTAGTCATATTTTGAGTGGCTTCCAACCTCAGGGACTCATTTTTGGCACTGTATTGGACAATGATTCAGGGCTATGCATAAAGTTGTCCAGTAATGCAACAGTGTTTTTTGTTGTTTATAAGGGTTTCACTCAATTCTTTGAGAAGTTGATGTCCTCTTCCTTTTTCTTAGTCTGCCTCAGTCTGAAAGCTCCACTGAAACCCATTCACCAAGTGTAGTTCTGCTGTCATTTGAAACACTGGTGGCACAACCTCCAGCCTCACAGCAACACCCAAGCCACCACAGACAGACAAGTTTGTGTCCCTTAGTTGTTCCAAAGCACTCTGATCCCTTTCTGCCCCACCCCCAAGTTCCAGCCATCCTCAGGCTCCTGCTTCCTGCCTGGGGCTCTCCCCTACCAGTTCAAGCCATGGGCCTGGCTCCTACTTCCTGACAGATGAATGAACAAATTGGTCCTAGAAGAATTGCAGCCAAATGCTCCTTGGAAGTTAGAATGCCTAGACTTTGTGTCATCTACTTTGATCATATTGTCAGAAGGGACTATTCCCTGGAGAAATATATCATGCTTAGTAAAGTAGAGCACCAACAAAGAGATGGACTGACACAATGGCTGCAACAATGGATTCAAGCATATTAAGGATTGTGAGGATGGCACAGGATGGTGAAGTGTTTCATTCTTTTGTACACAGAGTTGCTTTCCATGAGTCAGAGCCAATTTGAGGGCAACTCATAACAATAAAAACCTCATTACTGTGGACTGTATCTTCATTCAATTGAGTCTTTCACTTTGACTGTATTCTGTTCATTTTCCTTGGGAAATTACTGTCAGAAGACACTTGTTCCTGCAGCAGGATACCATCGTTGGTAAAATGGAGGGTCAGCGAAG
>NW_006923755.1:17387-18585 GCF_000298275.1 Orycteropus afer afer
GGTTCAAACTCACAAACCACTTTGTGGAAGAGAGACTGGGCATTCTATTTCTGTAAAGATTTACTGCCTTGGAAACCCAATGAGGGTTGCTATGAGTCAGAATGAACTTGATGATGGTGAGTTTTTTCTTTTCTTTTCTTTTTCTTTGTATATAAAGGAGAACAAAGGATCGAGATGGCAGACAGACTCAATAACAACCTGCTATATGCAGGTGACAAAACCTTACTTGGTATAAGTGAAGATGACTTGAAGCACCTACTGATGAAGATCAAAGAATACAGTCCTCAGTATGGATTACTCCTCATAATAAAGAAAACAAAAATATCTTCAGAACTGGACCAATAAGCATCATCATAGTAAAAGGAGACAAGTTTGGAGTTGTCAGGGATTTCTTTTTACTTGGATCTACAATCAACCCCAATGGAAGCAGCAGTCAAGAAATTAAATGATGTATTGCACTGGGAAGATCTGCTGCAGAAAATCTCTTTAAAGGGTTTAAAAGCAATAAATAAATAAATAAATAAATAGATAAATAAATTGTGACTTTAAGGACTAAGGAGCACGTGATCCAAGCCCTGCTATTTTCAAGTGTTTGCAAAAGCTGAACAATTAAGCAGGAAGACTGAAGAATAGCTTTATTTGAATCATGGTGTTGGCAAAGAATATTGGGTATACCATGGATTGCCAGAAAAATGAACAAATTTGTCTTCAGAGAAGTACAGCCAGAATGTTCCTTGGAAGTGACATTGGGAGACTTCATCTCATTTACCTGATACAAGTTACCTGGAAGGACACGTTACTGGAGAAGAAAATCATGTTTGGTCGTGTAGAAGGCCAGTGAAAAAGAATACGCTCATTGAGATGGATTGCCACAGTGGCTGCATCAAGGAATGCTTTTTTCCTTCTGTTGTAGAGAGGTTTACCATGAGTGTGAGCTGACTCTATGACACCAAGCAACAAAAACCACAATAATTGTGATCATCATTTCCCTCACCTTGGTACAAAATATTTAAATCCCAGGGAAAATTGTGTTGGAAATATTGTATCTTCTGTTTACACTTACATGCTTCTTTATTGTGTCTAAGTTTAATGTTTGTTATAGTCACATGATGTTTACTAAGAAAACTGTATTTGTTCACACCACATTAATGTCATTTTCTTGTACACAACAGAATTTATACATTTTCTTGCATGAGTA
>NW_006923755.1:19285-21534 GCF_000298275.1 Orycteropus afer afer
CTTTGAACATACAAGACTATGTTATCTGTCCCCATAGCAAGGCAAAATTGAAGACAATGTATTAAATATGGAGACACCAATAATGGAAGGAGCCTGGGTCCTAAAGAGGCTATATGGGCAGAAATGCATATTTATAACTATTTCATTTGAACTCTAAATTTGAGAAATTGATATTTACTGTGCATTTACAAGAAATTGATGTTGTTACAGCATAACTAATACACTACTTATAAATTATGACAGAGCAGAAGACAGAGAATGAAAGAAGAAATGAGTTATCTAGGGTAGTCTAGGGGAGAGAGTTTGCTATATAACATCCCTGTCTTTTACTTCTTTCTTATTCATTTTCTCTACCACTAACCCATCCCTGAACAACATCAGTCAGACCTTTTATTTTCCCCATATGATGATTGTTAATAGCTATCCACAATTTCATGAAGATTTCTTAAAAGATTTCCCAGAGTATTGCTGGAGGAATGTTGGATTACTATACCAGACATGTAAAAGTGTCCTCTGCTCACTTGTTAGATACTGCTATTCTCAAAAATGTTTTCATTTCATTCAGAGTAAATATGGCTTTATTAAAATACATAATTTTGTCCAATAAGTATGAAGTTCCCAATCATTATCAACTGTTTTAAAAGTTTTAGAAATAATCAGACATTAGGACATAATTTGCTATTTCAGAGGCCACTGCCTTGTGAGTAATGAAAATTCTCTGAACAGGATATATGAGAATAGTGGTAAATTATATAACATGCTCAGTTACAACTAAAGAAAAATATCACAAACTAATTAAGAACGAAAAAAAGAAGGATGTGTAAAATCAAATTTCTATAGGGTAGATACTTCAGAGATGACAAGGACATGTCTCAAATGTCAGTGGAACATATTAAATCTCATTCTGTTTCTCTATGTGAATCAGTTTTCAGAACATTTAATTATAGAGCAAGCTAGAAAAATAGATACAGATTGGTGTCAATGTGTCCACGATCTTAGATAACAGATTTCTCATCCTAGAGAAACTGATTTCCTCCTCAAGTTTTAAAGAATAATTCTAGGAAATGGTTTCCCTTGGTCTTTTTTATGACCAGAAGCATGATGTACTAATGATTATTTCACCTTGTAGATAAACACTGTGGAAGTAAGTTATATTGTGGGATCATGCTAGATAGAAAAAATAATTATCCCTAACAGTTATGAGCTACCACATTTTGGAGTCATAACTGTGCATTATGGGCACAGGATATGTTGAGATCATGATATAATTGTACCAGTTGGCATATAATTTCTCCTATTTATTACGACTACACCAATTTCCTTTTGGGTAACTTTCTGCCCAATCTAGGTTCACATTTTTCTGATGGAGCATCTCTTTACCTTGGATAATCATAATGAAAGTGGAACTACTCACATCATTTCCTCTATCTTTCCAAAATGAGTCATTCAGGATGGGTTAATATCCCCAACTATCTTATTATACAGAGATTTTAAATTTTTGCTAAAACCATTAACAAGAATACTCATCCTATTGGGGTGGCTAAAATTATAGGATACAGACATAGAACAATTGCTGGGCATCTTTGCCTTCACTTGGAAAGAGACTACTTGAAACTGAAGAAACTCAGAGGAAAGTGGCCTTAAGATGTGGAGAAAAGATATCCTTTGGACAATTTTCAAACACTTGGTCACAATTTTACTAAAGTTCCACATTCCTCTTTAACCCCTGTGTGTGTGTGTGTGTGTGTGTGTGTGTGTGTGTGTCTATTAATTTATATTTCTACTTAAGCCAGGTTGAGCTTAATATTGTATAATTTAAAACTGAGTTCTGACTAATATGAGGGAAATGAGGCATATTGATATATGTATGGCCTTTGACAAGAGATTTCTTACCCAAGGAAAAATGATTTTCTCCCCTAATTTTAAAGAATAATTCTAGGAAATGGTTTCCTTATTTGAGAGACTCTTTTTTTTTTTTTTTTTCCTTCAAGCTAGCAAGTGGAATAAGGAACCCGAGTGCAGATAAGTCATGGTACATGAAGAATTTTAACAAAAATTTTAACAAGATACTTGGATGATTCTTCTCATCTGGGAATGTTGTTAAAATGTATATTCTGGTTCAGAATATCTGCAGTGGAAATGCAAATACTCAATTGGTTCAAAGCTCTGCTTTATTTATTCTCTGATTGTAAAGCTCACAGCTTTTTTAGAGGAGAAAACCATGATTTTTATTTTTGTGATTTAATGTT
>NW_006923756.1:0-581 GCF_000298275.1 Orycteropus afer afer
TCAATCTTCTCTCCATTTATTGTGATGCTGCTCATTGGTCCAGTTGTGAGGATTTTTGTTTTCTTTATATTGAGACATAATGCATACTGCAGACTCTGTTCTTCACCATTCATCAGTAAGTGCCTCAATTCATCCTCACTTTCAGCAAGCAAAGTTGTATTGTCTGCATATCTCAGGTTGTTAATGACTTTTCCTCCAATCCTGATGCCACGTTTTTCTTCACATAGTCCAGCTTCTTGGATTATTTGCTCAGCATATAGATTGAATAAGTGTGGAGAAAGGATACAACCCTGGCGCACTCCATTCTTGATTTTAAACCATGTAGTGTCCCCTTGTTCCATTCGAATGATAGTCTCCTGGTTAAGGTACAGGTACCTCATGAGTACAATCAAGTGTTTGAGAATTCCCATTCTTCTCAGTGTTATCCACAATTTGTCATGATCCACACAATCAAATGCCTTTGCATTGTTAATAAAATACAAGTAGACATCTTTCTGGTATTCTTTGCCTTGAGCCAAGATCCATCTGACAACAGCTATGATATCCCTTGTTTCACATCCTCTTCTGAATCCAGCTTGCAC
>NW_006923756.1:2730-8450 GCF_000298275.1 Orycteropus afer afer
TCAGTCAAAAATCTACTGGAAGTAATTGAGAGATTTAGCATCGTGGCAGGATATAAGATCAACATCCAAAAATCAGTTGGATTCCTCTACACCAGTGAAGAGATTGCTGAAAAAGAAATAAGGAAATCAATACCATTTACAATAGCTACCAAAAAAATAAAAGCTTGGGAATAAATCTTACCAGGGACACAAAAGACCCTACAAAGAACACTATAAAAAACTACTTCAAGAAACCATAAGAGATCTCCATAAATGGAAGTACATCCCATGCTCATGGGTAGGAAGATTGAACATTGTGGAAATGTCAGTTCTACTCAAAGCAAACTATACATTAAATGTAATCCCAATCCAGATCCCATCAACATTCTTTAGGGTTATGGAAAAAACAATCATTAACTTTATATAGAAAGGAAAGAGACCTCAGATAAGCAAAGCACTATTGAAGAAGAAGAACAAAGTAGGAGGTCTCACACGGCCAGATCTCAAAATTTACTATACAGTCACAGTATTCAAAAAATGCCTGGTATTGGTTTAATGACAGATACATAGAGCAATGGAATAGAATTGAGAACCCAGAAATTGATCCATCTACCTATGGTCAGCTGATCTTTGATAAAGGCCCAAAATCCATTAAATGGGGAAGAGAATGTTTGTTAATAAATGGTGCTGGGAAAACTGGAGATTCATTTGTAGAAAAATGAAACAAGATTTTTATCTCATACAATACACAAAAACGAACTCCAGATGGATCAAAGACTTAAATGTGAAACCCAAGACTATAGAGTTCCTCAAGGAAAAACTAGGGGCAAATTTAGGGGCCCTAATATATGGCATAAATAGACTATCAAGCATAACTCAAAATGCACAAACAGCAGAAGAGAAATCAGATGATTGGGACCTTCTAAAAATTAAATTTTTATGTGCTTCCAAAGACTTCTCCAAAAGAGTCAAAAGACAACCTACGGACTGGGAAAAAAATATTTGGTAATGACATATCTGACAAGGGACTTATCTCTAGAATTTATAGAAAACTCCAACATCTCAATAACAAAAATACAAATAATTCAATTAAAAAATGGGCAGAAGACATGAATAGACACTTCACCAAGGATGATATTCAAGTGGCCAATAAACATATGAAGAAATGCTCACGATCATTAGCTATTAGAGAGATGCAAATCAAAACAACCATGAGATACCATTTTGCTCCAGCACTAGTAGCAAAATTCAAAAAGACAGAAAATAACAAATGCTGGTGAAGATGTGGAGAGATTGGGATGCTCATACACTACTGGTGGGACTGTAAAATGATACAAACATTGTGGAAAGCAGTATGGAGATTTCTTCAAAAGTTTGAAATAGAAATACCATTTGACCCAGCTATTCCATTACTAGGTATATATCCTAAAGAAGTGAGAACCATGACAAGAAAAGACATATGCACACCCATGTTCATTGTAGCAGTATTTACAATAGCCAAAAGATGGAAACAACCTAGGTGTCTATCAACTGAGGAATGGATATCCAAACTATGGTGCATACACACAATGGAATACTATGCAAACCTAAAGAATAAAGTAGAATCTGCAAAACACCACACAACATGAACTTGGAGGACATTATGCTGAGTGAAATAAGTCAATCACAAAAGGACAAATATTGTATCAGTCCATTATTGTAAAAGTCAAGGAATTGTTTATCTATACAAGGACATTTTCTTTGTTGGTTATCAGGGGTGGGATGGGATGGGAGGGAATACTGTTAGATAGATAGAGATCATTTTAATTTGAGTGAAGAGAAGGGCAATGTACCAAATGTGAGTGATCAATACAGTAGCATTGAGGAAGAGAAAGACAGAGAGAGGTATGTGGGAAGTACAGACAACAAAGATGAACCCTTTTGCACATATGGTATGGCGTGGTCAGTGAAGGCAAACACGGGTATATGCGTGGAGAGATGGGTGGTCAGGCTGAACTATTAGGTATGTCTCTGAAATGGGGTGTGTATCCAAGAACATGTATAAGGTTGGCAGACAATGGTCCTATAACATTATGTGTAGGATCTGAATTCTCAGGTGTATAGAAGAGCTGACAAGGGGCAAGATTGTAGTTACTGCTTGATTACAGCCACCTACCCAGACTGACCAAATAGTTGAACATATAGGCTCAGGACCATGGTCCCAGAGGACATAAAGCTCAATTGTCATAACATACTACACAAAACATTGTTCACCTCCTACTGTGGCAAGTAGCGACTGGGATCTTAAAAGCTTGCAAGCTGCCATCTAGACGCAACGATGGGTCTCTCCTCATCCAGAGCCAAGAGGAATGAAGAGAACCAAAAATTCATGGAAACAATTAGTCCTAGTGACTGGTGCACCATCCGATCTGCAGCCTATATGACTATGAGACCAGAAGAACTAGATGGTGCCTGGCTACTGCTGTCAACCACTTGGAAGAGGATCTATGGAGGAGATTCTGGATAGACAGGGAGAACAATGTGGAACAAAACTCAAAATCATTTGGGAAAAAAAAGGGGGGGGGGTGACCAGGTTTGCTGGCCCGATAGAGCCTGGTGGAACCACTGAGACTATGGCCCCTACCTGCCCTTCGGGTCTGGAATTGAACCCACACCTGTGGCTTCCAGCCAAACAATAGACAGGCATATAAGTTGAATATTTACCTGAGGTAGATGCACTCCTTGGAAAGAACAAGTGTGAGAGAAAGAAGGGCTGCTTATGCACAGGGAGACAACTCAGGGAGCAGGAGTGCATGGAGGGATGGACACAGAAAAGAGGCAACTATTACAAGGCAGTAGGAGGGGAGATGTTGCATTGTGGCAAATTGTGGTCAATGTCATGAAACAAAGTGTATGTGAACTGCTGTATGGAAAGTGTATTTGCTCAGTAAATTTTCACCACAATAAAAAGAAAAAAAAAATCTTCAATTTCCTCATCTTTGGCTTTGGTGGTTGGGGCATAAATTTGAAAAATAGACATATTAATGGGTCTTCCTTGTAGGCATATGGATATTATCCTGTCACTGACAGCACTGTGCTTCAGGACAGATTTTGAAACATCCTTTGTGATGATGAATGCCACACCATTCCTCTTCAAACTATCATTCCTGGCATAGTCGATCACATGGTTGTCTGATTCAAAGTGGCCAAAACCAGTCCATTTCAGCTCACTAATGCTGAGGATATCAATCTTTATGTGTTCCATTTCATTTTTTACAACTTCCAATTTTCCTAGATTCATACTTTTTACATTCCATGTTCCAATGATTAATGGATGACTGCAGCTGTTTCTCCTCAATTTGAGTGGTGCCACATCAGCAAATGGAGGTCTCAAAAGCTTTACCTTATCCATATGAGTAAGAATGGATTTATTCTGATGATGCAGCTCTTTCCCAGCCCTATTTTGAGAGCCTTCTAACCTAACTGGACTATTCATAAAGTTGCATGGTAATGTATCAAACAGTGTTTCTTTGCTGTTCATAAGGTTTTCCCTGGCCAATTCTTTGAGAAGTGGACAGCCTCTTCCTTCTTCCTAGTCTGTCTCAGTCCGTAAGCTGGGCTGATACCTGTGCACCATGTGCATCCCACTGGGTTTGAAACACCAGTGGCTCAGCCTCAAAACTCACATCAACACATCACCACAGTAGGACAA
The DNA here is from genome assembly GCF_000298275.1 of Orycteropus afer afer. Classification (NCBI taxonomy): domain Eukaryota; kingdom Metazoa; phylum Chordata; class Mammalia; order Tubulidentata; family Orycteropodidae; genus Orycteropus; species Orycteropus afer. The sequence continues at coordinate 6,401 of NW_006923756.1, forward strand.
ACCGACAGACAAGTTTGTCTCCCTGTTGGAAACCTCTCGTACCATCCTTACCTGGGTCCCTGCAGCTGACTGCTCCTCTGTCCAGGTTCCTAGCTTTTAATCCCCTTTATCCCAATCTCCCGTCCTGCTGCTTTGGGTGTGCCTGGGTTCTCTCTCCTCACCTGGACCTCTGCGGCTGACTGTTCCTTTGTCCTGGTTCCTGGGCTTTTAATGCCCTTTCTTTCACTCTCCCGTCCTACTGCTTTGGGCATGCCTGAGTTCTCTCAACACAGTAGCACTAAGGAAAAGGAAGACACAGAGAGATGCATGAGAGATACAAACAACAAAGGTAAATATGTTTACATACACAATACATATACAAAATACGTTTACATACTGCATTATCAGTAATAAACATTAATCTATGGGTGGATACACATGTAGACAGGCAAAATGATCAGGTTTGGGTAGGCAAAAAGGAATATACCCATGACCATATATAAATTTGGGAGATGATATTTCTATATACATATTAGTATATGCTATAAGAAAATCCATATATATTATAGAGCTAACAGGGGACAAGGTTAGGATAACTTCTTAGCCACAGCCAAACACTTTGAGGGAGTAGATCACAAGATCAGGACTATGGTCACGAGGAACATCAAGCACAATTGGCACAGCATACTACACAAAGACTTTCTTCTACATCTTTGATGAGTAATGACTGGTGTTTTAAAAGTTTGCAAGTGGTGATCTAAGATGCAACAATTGGTCTCTCATTGTCCAGAGCAAAGAAGGGTGAATAAAATCAGACACAAGGAAACAATTAGTCCAGGGAACAAGTGGGCCTTGGGAACCTCAGCCTACCTAACCCTGAGACCAGAAGAACTAGTTGGTACCTGGCTACCATTCCCAATCACTCAAAAAGGGATCAAAATTGGAGACCCTGAGTAGAGTGGGAAAAGGTGTGGAGCAAAATTCAAATAATAAAAAGACCAAGCTTATGTGAAACCCTGAAACTATATACCCCCTAGTCACCATTCAGGCCTTGAATAGAACTCACTCTTGTGGTTTCAGCCAAACAATACACATGAGTACAAGGTGAACAATTACACCAGGTAGGTACACTCCTTAGAATAGTCAACCATGGGAGATCAGAAAGGCTGCATTTTTTCAGGGAAATAGCTCAGAGGCCAGGAATACCTAGGCAAGAAGTACACAGGAAAAGAGTAACCAGAGTGCAAAGTGGGAAGAAAGCTGTTATATTGTGGGGATTACTATCAGTGTAATGAAGCAAAATGTGTATAAATTGTTGAATGGAAAATGAATTTGCTCTGTAAACTTTCACTCAAAGTACACAAAAAAAAAAAGAAAAAAGAGTTCCAGCTACAAACAGCACCACGTTCTTATATACATGAGCTTTTCTTCTGCTTTATTCGTTCTGCAAAATAGAATCTCCATAGTGGGGTCGTGAATATGTGTGTTTTGAAATTTTAATAGAAGTTTCTAGACTATTTTTCATAGCAAGGTTTTAGCACTTCACATTACAAAGTGCCAAAGCAATCTGTCATATGTCAGCTTCCCTGTATCCTTTCCGGAACTAGATGCTATCACTCTGAAATTTCTTCTAGTCTGAAAGGTAGAAAAAAGTATCCCTTTGCTGGTTTAATTTTCATTTCCCTATTAACATGGTAAAGTGTTTTTTACAAATGTTTAAAAAAACACTTAGATTTTTCTTTCATCATAATTGCCTGTTTTCCTTTTCTTTTTCAGTCTTATTTTCTTATCAATATATAGAACCAAATTGTATTAACTTTTTGCTGTCTCTTGGGTTGTGCAGAATTTCCCAAACGTTTGTCTTTTGATTTTGTTTATGGAGTCTGTTATCATAAAAACACTTTCATCTTTATGTAATCAATTATGTAATGTTTTCCTTTATGGTTTCTAACTTTGCTTTCTTAGAAAGTTTCCCATAAATTCAAGATAATATAATACTTTCCTAAATTTTTTAAATATTTTAACACTTACTTGGATCTTGCTCCTTTTCTTACAGTGTACTGGAGCTACT
>NW_006923756.1:8812-9821 GCF_000298275.1 Orycteropus afer afer
TTCTCCTTCTGAAATTCCCATTCAGTCTTCTAGTGATTTACTCCAAGACTCTGAGCTTTTCACTCTTGGTTTCCCTCTGTGTGGTTTTGTGCTCTGTTGAGACTAACCTCTTCCACTGCATCTTTCAAGCCACAAATTCAGTTCTAGTAAGTGTCCTTTCTTTTGTTTGTCTGTCAACAGTTTTTGAATATTTTTAGTTTCATAAATTATTTTTTGTAGTCATCACAACTCCTTGAGAGTTCTTATTAGTTTTATTTGTAAAAGCATCTTTAACCTCTTCCATCTACTTCAGTGGAAGTTACTTAAGCTCAAAGATCATCTGGATATCTCTGATTCTGTAAGTACCCTCTAATGAGGTTTAGTGTTTACTTATTTCTTATGGTTTTATGGAGTTCCTGGGTGGTGCAGACACTTAATGCCCTCAGCAGTTAATGGAAAGTTTGGAGCTTCCAAATCCATTCAGAGATGCCCCAGAAAAAAGCCTTCACGATCTATCTCCAAAAAAACCTAGCCATTGAAAACCCTATGGAACACTGTTCTACTCTGACTCACATAGTGATGCCATATGTCTGGGTCCATTCAAGGTAACTGCTATGGTTTTATGCTCACTCAGTACCTCAACAGGTCAGGCTGTTCAAGTCTCCCATCCAGGAGCAGACCTCCCACTGGGAATTATTTTTGAGATCCAGAGACAAATAAATACTTAATCAGGTCCCCTGTGGGACCATGAGGAGAGAGCAGGTCTGAAAACAAGGTCAATTATTGAAAATGAGAACAGAATTAAAAGGCAAGTAAGCAAGGGTAGCCTTCCCAATCTGCAGATGAGATTCTCATCGTGAACTCAAAACTAGGTGTACACCAGAGAATTCAAAATGGAATCTCATTAGTAATCACCATGCTATTTCCCTCTAGCATCTTAGTGCTTGAAAAACTAGATACAGCAGTTTGAATTAGGGATTTTGGTGCTCTGAACAGCTCACTGAATCAGAGTGCACCAAACACAGAAGAG
>NW_006923756.1:10346-10903 GCF_000298275.1 Orycteropus afer afer
CAGCCAATTACCATAATACTTCCTGGTTCGAACTCTAAACCCTCTTTACGACAAACAGAAACACATATCCACATTCCACACAGTGATTCCACCATTACAAAGAAAACAGCAGAGTGACCCAGCATACTTGAATCAATAATAAAATACACCAGCTTCACCTTTTCAAAGTATTAAACCATAAAACCAAGACAAAACAAATCAACACATAACCAGCAGTTAAAGACAACCTCAAAATATCTAGGAAACAACACGCAACCTCAAATCAAACAAAAAACAGGACAAGGCATTAGAAGCAAAATCACAAACAAAGGTTTCATTATACATGGAGGAAAAGGAGGCAATGGAATTATCTGAGAAGGAATTTAGAAGATATGTTTATAGAGTTATACAAAAGCCTAAGGAAACCCCAAACAGAAACAAGGAGAACACAGACAATTCCCTGGAGGAACTCAGGAAAATCACTGAGGAACAGAATATTAAGATTAATGCACAATCAGAACTCATACAAAAACAGCAGTTAGAAATGCAAAGAATGTCTATTGAAATACAAACCACGA
>NW_006923756.1:13799-15248 GCF_000298275.1 Orycteropus afer afer
GGTTAGGGCACCAAGGGGGAAAAAAAAAACATAGAGAAGATCAACAAAACAAAGACCTTGTTCTTCAAAATGATTAATAAAATTGATAAACCATTGGCAGACCTAACAAAAGAAAAGAAGGAGAAGACACAAATCACAAGAATTGTAAATGAAAATGGTGTCATCACAACAGAACCAACTGAAATAAAAAAGATACTGACAGAATATTATGAAAAACTTACACCAGTAGATATGAGAATCTAGAAGAGATGGACAAGTTTCTAGAATCACAAGATCTACCTAAATTAACCCACTCGGAAATAGAAAACTTGAACAGACCCATAACAAGGAAAGAAATTGAACAGGTCATTAAAAAAACTTCCCACAAAGAAAAGCCCTGACCCTGATGGCTTCACTGGAGAATTCTATCAAACATTCAGAGTGGAGTTGATACCTATGCTACTCAAGCTATTCCAGGACATAGAAAAAGATGGAGTACTCTCAAACTCATTTTATGAAGCAAGCATAACACTAATACCAAAACCAGGGAAAGACAACACTAGAAAGTAAAGCTACAGACCAATATCACTCATGAACATAGATGCAAAAATCTTTAACAAAGTCCTGGCCAACAGAATCCAACAACATATAAAAAAATTAATACATCCAGACCAAGTGGGATTCATATCAGGTTTGCAAGGCTGGTCCAACATCAGAAAATCAATCAATGTAATCCACCACATAAACAAAACAAAGGAAAAAGACCATATGATTATATCAATTGATGCAAAAAAGACATTTGATAAAATCTAACATCCATTCCTGATTAAAACTCTCAGCAAAATAGGGATAGAAGGGAAATTCTTCCACATAATAAAGGGTATATATGCAAAGCCAGCAACCAACATCACTATTAATAGAAAAAGACTCAAGGCATTCCCCTTATGAATGGGAACCAGAGAGAGATGCCTCTATCACCACTTCTACTTAACATTGTATCGTAAGTCCTGGCCAGGGCAATAAGGCAAGAAAGAGAAATAAAAGGCATACGTATTGGCAAAGAGGAGTTAAAACTATCTCTATTTGCAAATGATATGATCCTGTACATAGAAAACCCAAGCAACTCAATAAAAAGACTACTGGAACTAATAGAGAGGTTCGGCAAAGTGGCAGGATACAAGATCAACATACAAAAATCAGTTGGATTTCTCTACACCAGCAAGGACTCCTCTGATAAAGAAATAAGGGAAACCATACCATTCACTATAGCTACTAAAAAGATAAAATATCCAGGAATAAACTTCACCAGAGACATAAAAGATCTATACAGAGAAAACTATAAAACACTGCTACAAGGGACAACAAGGGTACTACATAAATGGAAGAACCTGCCTTCTTCATGGATAGGTAGACTAAACGTGAAAATGTCAACACTACCTAAAGCAATCTATACATTTAATGCAATCCCAA
>NW_006923756.1:16183-17469 GCF_000298275.1 Orycteropus afer afer
GCTGGTGGGATTGTAAAATGGTACAACCATTGTGGCAAACGGTATGGCGTTTCCTTAAAAAACTGAAAATAGAAGTACCATTTGACCCAGCAATTCCATTACTAGGAATATATTCTAAAGAGGTGAGAGATAGTGCACAAACAGACATATGCACACCTATGTTCATTGCAGCACAATTCACCATAGCAAAGAGATGGAAACAACCTAAATTCCCATCCATGGATGAGTGGATAACCAAATTATGGTACATCCACACAATGGAATACTATGACACATTAAAGAACAATGAGGGATAAGCAAATCATCTTGCAATGTGGATGAACCTGGAGAACATTATGCTGGCTGAAATAAGTCAATCTCAGAAGGACAAGTACTCTATGAGCCCATTACTGTCAAAAGACAGAGAAGGGTTTGCTTGGGAAAGGGAACTCACCTAGTAGGTTACTGGAATGGGGAGGGGAAAAGGAGGGATTAATTTAGGGCTAGTTGGGGCTTACATGCTGACATGAGTAGGGGAAGGGATATATAGGCAGGATATATGACCACCATGATAGCATTGGGAAATGAGAGGACACTGAACTGTGCTCATAAGAGATAGACAACAGATGTTAAAACCAGCCAATGTGTCCACAATACCACATTGCCATTAACACCAAACACTAGGCTATACAGATAAACACATAAACACCTGAGATGATCAGTGAATAGAGGTATACTCTAGACCAAAGATAGACTCAGCTGAGGCTAATTTTGTACAGACACCAGTGATACAAAATACCTGCAGTCCTTACAGAAACAATAGAAGACAAACACAGAGTAATCCCTCACAGACATCCCAACACTGTGGGACAGAGAGATCCAATAGAGCTACGACCTCAGGACCATAGTACTGGGGTACACCAGACACAACTGGCACAAAAAGATACATAAAAGCATTGCTCCATATCCTACATTGGTGAGTAGCAACTGGGGTCTTAAAAGCTTTCAAGCAGCCAGCTAGGATGCAGCTAATGGTCTCCTAGCATCAGAAGTGAAGAAGAATGCACAAAAAAGGTGGGGGGCATTTAGAAACAATTAACCCTAGGACACGATGGCCCTTGAGACCAGAAGAAACAGATGGTGCCCGGCTACCAATGCCAACCACTCAGGAAAGGATCAAATCTGGAGATCCTGGATAGAGTGGGAGGGAAAACATGGAACAAAATCCAAAAACTCAATGATGATCAGAATTAATGGTCAGATGATATTTGGTGAGACTCCCAATGCTATGGCCCTGAAATACATTT
>NW_006923756.1:17579-18860 GCF_000298275.1 Orycteropus afer afer
CCCTAAAGCAATAAACCACGGGACACCAAAGGACCAACATTCAAACTGAGGAAATGCAGGACAAACAGGAGTGCATAATTATGAGGGGCACAGGGGGAGTGTTGCAGGGTGGGAAGGGGAAGAAAATGGGTTAGGGTTGGACATGGCGAATGGGGAATGAAACTAAATGTACTGGTGACTTTGAATGTAAAACAAGCTCTTAAAATAAAAATAAATAAATAAATAAACTAGGTGTACACCAGAAAGCTCACAGCAAAGAAAACCTTTTCATCTAATATTGGTCTCTCACCCCAGGACCAAGGAAAAGAAACCTCAGCATATGCTCTCCCCTGCACGCTACCCAACCCAATAGACCCTCGGAGAAAAAATTCAACATCAAGACTTCACCAGCTTGCCTGATCCAATATAAAGACTCTTAGTGAGTGAGAGCACCCCAAGTTAACTTAGGTCTCCCAGCATAATATGGTGGCTATGCTCAGTTCTGAGGCTAAAATTCCATTTTTAATCAAAAGTAACCTTTGCATCAGGAATATGGCCTGCTGTTCTTGTACGTCTCCACAATACCCTGAGAAAATTACTTGATAAACAATTCCAGAAAACAATATAATTCTGTTTACTTACACATATTGTTTGCTGCCTAGGAAGCTAGGTCCAAAAGAATTCTCAGAACAGAAACCTACTCAAAACAATCTTTAGAATTGCACATGTCCTCCCTGCAGTCAAACAAAGAGGGTCTTTTGATTGTTTTCAGGTCAGATGTACCCCATTTAATAATTATTTCATAACTTTAGAAACATATATGTAAGCCCTGACCAATCAGATGTGCCAAATCCCAACCATATCTAACTGTCAACTAATCACTCAATTTCCTTGTATTTTCTTACATAAACTCTTTGAACTGTCTCTTCCTATGATCATTTAGTTCAGAATCCTCTGGACTTTGTGAGTCCCAATATCCAAATTGCCTTTGTTGTTGTTGTTAGGTGGTATGAACTCGTCTGACTCATAGTGCCGTTATGCACAGCAGAATGAAACACTGCCCCATCCTGAGCCAGCTCCATGATTCTTGCTATACTTGAGCCCATCATTGCTGCCAGCATGTCAGTCCATCTTGTTGAGGGCCTTCCCCTCTTCCATCAACCCTCCACCTTACCAAGCATGACATCCTTCTCCAGGGAATGATCCCTTCTGACAACATGACCAAAGTAGGTGAGATGAAGTCTGGCCATTCTTGCCTCCAAGGAGCATTCCAGCTGCACTTCCTCCAGGACAGGCATGTTA
>NW_006923756.1:20443-21068 GCF_000298275.1 Orycteropus afer afer
GTGGGAGGATATCAAGAACATTATCCATGAAGAAAGCAAGAGATCACTAAAAAGACGAGAAAAGAAGACTAAAGTGAATGACAGAAGAGACTCTGACACTTGCCCTTGAGCAGAAAGTAGCTAAAGCAAATGGAAGAAATGACAAGATAAAATAAATGAACAGAAGATTTCAAAGAGCAGCTCAAGCAGACAAAACCAATTACTACAATGAAATGTGCAAAGACCTGGAGTTTGAGAACCAAAAGGAAAAATACACTTGGCATTTTTTCAAGCTGAAAGAATTGAAGGAAAAATTTAAGCTTCAAGTTGCAATATTGAGAGATTCTACGGGCAAAATATTGAATGATGCAAGAAACATCAAGAGAAGATGGCAGGAATACACAAAGTCAGTGTACAAAAAAGATCTGATTGATCTTCATCCATTTCAGGAAGTGGCATATGATCTAGAACCAATGAAACTGAAGGAGGAAGTCGAAACTGCAATGAGAGAATTGGTGAAGAACAAGCCTCTGGGAATTAATGGAATACCCACTGAGATATTTCAACAAATGCATACCCCATTGGAGGCACTCACTCGGTTATGCCAAGAGATTTGGAAGACAGCTACCTGGCCAACTGACTGGAA
>NW_006923757.1:0-888 GCF_000298275.1 Orycteropus afer afer
GAGTCGACTCATAGCAACCCCTCCTTAGGTTTCCGAGGCGGTTATCACTACTGAAGTAGATTGCCCAACCTTCCTCCCGAGGAGTGGCTGATGGGTTTGAACCGCCAGCCTTCTAGTTAGCAGTCAAGTGCCTTATGCACTACACTACCAGCAGAGTAGAATAGAAATGGCATTACTCATTTTCATTTTTAATGCAGTAAAGAAAATGAGATAATTTATCAAAAAAAAACTAAAGAAAATGGTAATTGTATTATTAGCTGTATATGCATCCGTTCAAGTATTTTGCTGTGATCCAACCCTTTTTGTGATTGCAAGCATTCTCTTTCCAATCCCTCATCTCCTCCTTCCCTCTTGTTAGAAAAACTCCAGCCTTGTATTAAACCAAAAGTTTATGTGTCTACCTCAACATATAAACTGTAGAACCTTGCTACAGCAAATTATACAAGCAGCCCTCACACAGACTGAGTTGGTAGCCCTCAACCTTTTAAAAACTGTAATAAATGTGGATTTGTTTTGTTTTATAAATTTTTTCCTGTTCAGAAATTCTGCAGCTCTTAGGAAACTGTTATTCCCTCAATCCAATCAAAAAGTTTTATTTGGCTGCAAAATCATACCACCCCACTTCTTTGAACACAAAAATTAACAAGTGCCTGTTTCTATCCAAAGATCACATCCTCTAGTCAAAGATCTCTTCCTCTAGTCAAAGAGATGAGGTCGGTCCAGGGTAATTATGTTGCCAAGTTTGAGTCAGTCAAAGTCCTTTCCTCTAATCACTTGATAGAGTCCATGGATAAAAGACCTCTTGGTTTGCAAAATGGAAAGCATAAATGAGAACTGGAGGTTGCCAGAGGTCATCTTTCCTGCCATAGAGAAAGACTAAAGTCAAAA
>NW_006923757.1:1608-2714 GCF_000298275.1 Orycteropus afer afer
TCTTTAAAATTCAAATATACTATCATAAAATTTACAAATTAAAGAAAAAAACTCAAAGAAGCTGAGAGGTCAAAACTTTCTTAGCTCATATACACAGAAAAAATCATTTAAGCATTTTTCTAACACTTCTCTAATGAGCAAAAGATCATTAAAAAGCATGCAGTGTCAACCTAAAATTTTGTAATTAGTACATCAGCAAGTAATTGCAATTTAAAAGATTTCCCCTAAGTTTGTACCAACTTTTCATTATCCTTTAGAAATTGGTAGCATAATAAAGAACGGAAAAACTATGTAAAATTTAATTACCATTCAGTATTACCATTCCTATTAAAGAAGATGAAATGTGTGATAGTATTGCAGAGGTGTTGTTTAATGACCTATGAATTATAATGGAAATATACAAAGAATCTATTCTTTCTCTGAACTTTATGTATTCATCCGTAAGAACAAATATCTTTGAAATTTAGCCATATGCCAAAGTGCTGTGCTAGACAACTTTAGATACCTAAATACATTGTACTTCAAGAGCCTGATTGCTAAAAATAAACCAATGAGTTAGATAACAACCTCAATTTTATGTATTGGAAAGCTAAGACTAAAGATGGTTAAAATGAGTCTAGCAAGGTTTTCCTTTTCCCAAACAAGTACTTGTTCCTCCTTAGTACAGCTGTTATGAATGTAGGGAGGACCTACATCTCAGAGACAGGGCATCCCTTACATAGTCCATAGAGTTCACTTAGTAAAAAGAAAAAAAAAATAATTTCATACTCTTGGAGATGTTTATCAGCTTTTGAAAAAACTTCTGTATAGTCTACCTGAAAATGTGTATGTAATTTAATAATTTTTTTTTTTTTTTAGATTCCTGGAAAAATAAACCTTAGAAAATAATTTTATTCTGTTATATGCTTACTTCCACTACGTTCAGCATATTTTTTTTACATTTATTTATCAGATAGCAATATAACCATTATAACAAGATATGTGTAGTGTTTTAGCTGCTTTTTTTTTTAAGTTGGCACTATAGTGCTTGTAAGTTGAAGTATTAATTAATAATTGGGCAAGAACATTGACCACCCAATAAGTCAAAGTCTCCAAGAAGAGTTGTT
>NW_006923757.1:6768-8240 GCF_000298275.1 Orycteropus afer afer
GGCTTCCATAAAGATTTACAGCCTTGGAAATCCAATGGGGGGTCACTATGAGTCAGAATCCATTAGGTGGCAGTGAGTTTGGTTTGACTCCTCACCTACATCCAGGAAGTTTTCCTTGGTGGTTTGCTCACCTTTTGACCTCTAATCAAAATTAGGTACCCTTCTTAACACCTCATATAGCACCTTCTGATATATTCTCCTATATAAATCAAGGATTATAGTAGCTACCTCAGAGGTTTGTTGCATGGTAAATAAGCTAAAGCTTGGCCCCAAAATTAGCTATATTCCTACCTCATTCCATACACTTTCCACACTATAATTTCTCTGTTCACTTGTCTAAGGACAGTGAGGGGAGACTATGTATGTCTCAGTAATCTTTATGATTAACACTTAGCCCAGGTCCATCACAGGTTAGGTGCCAAAGTCTACTAATGAACACACCTGCCCTCCTTCACAAAGTTGTTGAAATATCAGCTTCATCATCTTTATCATCTTTAGATAAGCTCTTTGAGGACACGTTTCTGGTACTGTCACAGGTTGGTTCCCAGAAATAGAAACTGACTCTACAAATTAATTAACAACAACAATATATATATATTTAGGAAGTGATGCCAGGAAGCACCAATAGCAGAGGGGGCAGGGAAATGAGACATGGAGTGGAAATAATTCAAGACAGGATGTGTTAAAGGCCAAGTGGATAACTGGGCTTAGTCACACTGGAGATCTTTGGAAGATTATATCAAGTATAACTCAAATTAGTCTGAGGTATTAGCTACCAATCCAAGTCACCATTGATTGAGGGCATTCACTCCTGCACATTTCTGTCACCATAGAAAACCTTCATGCCAATATTTGTGGGTGCCTGCTGTAGAAAGTTACAGGCTGAGATGTGGTCAAGGAACTAGTAGCATCTGCTATAGGCAGAGTGTTTTACAAATATTTACTCAACACACGGCTAAATCAATAAATGACTTTATACATTAATTAGTTAACAACATGACTGCTCTAGACTTTGGTTCCTCAACAGTAAAATGATGAGTTGGTTGACTGCTATGGTCTCTAAAATTCCTTCCATCTAAATATTTTCATATTTTCACTGAGTGACTGTTATGATTTAGTGCACACATGAAGACCTAGTAGTTGCTTTCACCTTAATTTTTTTTCTAGTGAGTCTTTCATTAGTTTGCTTCTTTCCTCCAGTGAACACACCAGAACTTAGAAAGAGATACCTTTCAATTTGATGAAAAATGAAAATAAAGCTTTTCCTCTTTTTTTTTTTTTTAAATAACTCTCCGATAGATTCCTGTAGAAGCATGTAAAACTGTAAGAAGTAACCTCTACATCATTATTTTTCTATTTGTCTTAAAAGGTCAAGTCAAAGTATATTCATTTATCCCTGAAAAATAATAATTGCATTCCTGTGAATAGATGTTTGAAATAGAAACATCCTCAGACTAGCCTAAATCAATCTC
>NW_006923757.1:8980-14122 GCF_000298275.1 Orycteropus afer afer
CTTCAAATGATAAATGAAAAGATTTGCATTCTATTCCTTGATTCAATTCTTATCTCATGGCAGTAAGCAAATAATTTAACCTATCCAAAGTTTTGTCTTGTCATTTAGCAACTTGTCAAAGGACTGCTTTTATAAAGGATTGCAAATGATAATTTAATGTTGTTAATTTAATGTTATAATATAAATTTTTCCTTTGCAAATTTTAAGGAGTTATGTTAATATATATGGAGAGTTTATATATTAAGTGTAACACAAGAATGGAAGATGGCCACATCAGATCATGAAATGGAAGACGATTACATCATTACATAATTGTCAAATTGTATCATTACATAAGTGGCAAATTGCATCATTATGGCACTGTCAAGCCACTGAAAATCATGGCTCAGAGAAGTTGACACATAACCTTAAACATCACAGCCAGCATTATTCTCACCTCACAACTTGTCATTTATTACTGCCAGATGTATGTCATTAATGCACAAAACAGCCAGATAGTAGATTTTGTACTACTATCATAAATGAAAAATGTTGAATAACAAGGTAGTAGATAAATGAAGAGTAGGTATACAGATAGATAAATATATAAAGACATAAATTTTATTATCTAACATTTAAATTATTTTGATTATTTTATGCATTTATAATCAAGGTCAGTATTTAAGTGCTCACAATATATTTGTTTCAGGTATATAATTATACATTTAGAATAGAATTAGAACAACGAAATAAAGTTTTCTTAAAATTAAAAAAATAATAATAAAAAAGTCATCTATCTTCCCTAGGTATAAATAATGAAATTTTGGTAGTTTTAAACAAGAAATTGAGAGAGAAAAAATAAAGGAAGGTTGGCTGATCAGCTAAAGGACTTGCTTAAGTAAAACTATATCAGTTATCAAGAGGCTGGAATCATGTCAGTGAAAAGCAGAAATATTTCAAAGAAGCCAAGCTAATTACACACTTGTTTACATTTGCTTCCGGATGTGTTGCTAAACAAAGGAACACATCAATATACTCATCTTTTGATCATGCTGACTTCTTTCTTAGCACATAAGAAACTCAGTATGAAAAATATTTTACATTTAAAGAATCAAGCAATTTCAAAGTCAATATCCAGGTGGGAAGAATGAAGAGAATGTATTAACACCTAATTAACCTTTATAGACATGATTTCCTCTCTACAAAATTAAAAGGCTGTGCTTCTTCCTCCATATGCTATATATATTGGCCACTCTCAAGGATTATTTAGCATATTTGGGGACCCCCAAGAGGACCAAGTGAATTGAAAACAGATAAAATAAAATTTCTAAAAGTAAATTTTTCAAGTTATATAGATAGGCAGAGTACATGACAAATCTGACAAAAGATTAAGAAAAGAAGATAAACATTAATTTAAATAATGTCCTTCCCATTGATTACAAATAAATGATCCAAAAACCACAGTTTTATGTAATTAATCCAGAATTACTTAGAAAATGTTCATTTATAAAGGTCTAAAAAAATTCAGATATTAGTAAGTATAGAGAGTTGAGGAAACCTCAGGTTAAGAAATTTCTTATAATAGCTCTAGAAAACATTAAACATTAAACAACCACTGCCATGGAATCAATTCTGACTCATAGTGACCCCGTCAGGTTTCCAAAGTTATGAATCTTTACAGAAGTAGATTTGCCTCATCCTCTTCCTGCAGAGCAGCTAGTGGGTTTGAACTGCCGCCAACCTTCTGGTTAGCAACCAAATTCCCCACCCACTATGCTACCAGAGCGCCTTAAGAAAGTAATAGTATTTTATAAATTATAAGGTTGTTAGAATAAATATAAAGAATACTTAGATAGATTTAAATTACAGGTTAAAAAAAAATAGTACATATCCCAAAGTCATATATATTAAAAAAAAATTCTTTATCTGAAATTAAAATTTTCATGAGTGTCTTCTATTTTTATATACTAAGTTTAGTAACCCCAATTTATATTGCTGTTATATTATGCAGGTCCCTAGATGGTATAAAAAGTTTGTACTCCACTATTAACCTAATATTAATATCCAGATATGTCATAGAAAAGAGGCCTGGTGACCTGCTTCCGTAAGGACTATAGACCAGAAAATCCTGTGGGGCAGTCCTACTCCGTAACACACAGGGAGACCAGGCAGTCCTACTCTGTAATAGGGACAACAAAGGCTTTGTATGTGTGCATGTGTGTGGGGGTTATATCATTTATACATATTCTATGTTATTTTCTAAAAGTTTCAACGTTAAATATTGTCGCATGGATATTTTGGGGGGAGAGGGTTCCATATTATTGAACTCTAGCTTTTAAATTATCTCTAGAACAAAGATCTCAAAGGAGTGATGTCAAAAGTCAAATAGTGCCACATTTAGAAAACCTCTGGTAGCGTAGTGGATAAGGCACTTGACTGCTAACCAGAAGGCTGGCGGTTCAAACCCACCAGCCACTCCTCAGAAGGAAGGTTGGGCAATCCTACTTCCGTAGTGATACTGCCTCGGAAACACAAGGAGGGGTCGCTATGAGTCGGGGCCGACTCGATGGCACATAACAACAACAACAACAACAAGCACCCAGAGAGGCCAAAATGTATTTCTCTCTGTTTTGCAAACTTGGAATAAGTTGCTAATCAAATGCATTAAATGCCTTAACGAGATGGCCAACTTTACATTTAGAAGAATTAGCTCACATTGTTCGTTTAATTTAATCTTATTTAGAATACACTAAAAGTTAACATTGAAATGGTTGCTTTGACATCCTAGCAGAAATGTAGTACTCTTTTCAGAAAACTCGTAATAGGAAAGAGGGCTTCAGCCTGGTCATTCCTGGACTATCCTTCATGCACTTCTTCTTTTTCTGATTTATAATCTGTATTCTTTCACTGTTAAAAATCTTAAGTGTGAGTAAAAATAGAAATAAAAAAGTTGAGTCATTGAAGACTCAAACACCTATTTTTATAAGTAGGAAAACTGCTCAGTCACACAACTGAAAGTGGCTAATTTAAACATTTGTTTTCCCTTCTTCACTTAAGTGATGCTTGAATCTGGACTACTATCTGTAACTGATAAATTATGTAAATGGATATAATTCACCATATCTATATGTATAACATAAATTTATTTGTGACTGGACATCACTTTTGTAAATTACAACACCTTAAAATTTTTAACTGCAGCTTTCTTTGATGTCTGAGTGACCACTTACTGTTTACTTGACCAGTCTTTGATTTTTAAGGGCATTGAATGCTGTTGTTAGGTGCCATAGAGTCAGTTTCAATTCACAGTGACCTTATGTACAACAGAAAGAAAAACTGCCTGGCCCTGCACCATTCTTACAATTGTTGCTATGCTTGAGCCAGTTGTTGCAGCCACTGTGTCAGCCCTTCTAGTTGAGGGCCTCCCTCTTTTTCTCTGACCCTCAACTTTCCCAATCATGATGTCCTTCTCCAGGGCCCAGCCCCTCCTGATAACGTATCCAAATTATGTGAGATGAATTCTTGCCAATCTTACTTCCTAGGAGCATTCAGGCTGTACTTCTTCCAAGACAGATTTATTCAATCTTCTGGCAGGCCATGGGTTTTTCAATATTCATCACCAACACCATAATTCAAAGGTATCAACTGGTCTTTGGTCTTTTTTTTTTTATTCATTGTCCAGTTTTCACATACATATAAGGCAATTGCAAATATCATGGCTTCAGTCAGGTGCACCTCAGTTTCAAAGTAACACCTTTGCTTTTCAGCACTTTGAAAAGATCATTTGCAACACATCTGCCCAATGCAATACGTTGTCTGATTTCTTGACTGTTGTTTCCATGGGCTTCAGCCTGTTTGTCATACTGTGGAGGCTTGAATATTGCTGTGATGTCGGCAGCTATGTTATTAGTATTTCAAATGCCAGCTGGGTCACTCAGGGTGGACAGTTTTTAGCGGAACTTCTAGACTAAGACAGACTATGAAAAGGATGTGGTGGTCTACTTCTGAAAACACTGGTCACTGAAAACCAACAAATAGAATTGTGTATAAAGGTGTCAAAAAAGTTGTATTTGAAAAACTCCAATAGAGATTTTTCTAAATTTCTTTCTTGATGTTCCCAACTCTAGTACACACATCATGGGTCTAAGATAAATGATTCTACATTTAGACCACAAACAGCAATAAACTGCATCCAGGAGCCAAAGTTTGAAGGACCCTGAAAAGCATAATAGACACTAACCAGCAGCACTGTGTTCTCATTTTCTCAGTACATACCAAATTATTCTCCAAATAGCTTATTGCTCTTATTCTCACTCTTGTTCTCCTGGCTCTTTCTCATAATCATAACTTAACTACAAAAGAAAGCTATTGAAAGAAAGCTCAGCAAACCATATCTCTATGCCTTGTTTTCCTACTGTGGCTTTTTGATGCTTTAATTTGAAAAAAAAAAAAAAAAAGGAAGAATATTTTAATAGCTCTCTTAGCTATATAGGCATTCATATATCTATCTGCATCAAACTTCGGGCAGGAGTTGTATAACAATTATCCTGTTAAAAGTGAACTGGCTAAAGAGTATTTGAAATACAAATATTTCACTTACAATCAATTATACAGGTGCATATACACACAATGAGTATTATATATTTGTATACACAGGAGCTCTGGTAGCGTAGTGCCTAAGGCACTTGACTGCTAACAGAAGGCTAGCGGTTCAAACCCACCGGCCACTCCTTGGAAGGAAGGTTGGGCAATCTACTTCCGTAGTGATACTGCCTCGGAAACCCAAGGAGAGGTCGCTATGAGTCGGGGCCGACTTGACGGCAAACAACAACAGCAACATACACATATAGTAGACAATGGTCTATCATTTTCTTTTTTTAAAGATTTTTTTTTTTATATCTGTCAACAGGAAACATTGACATATTTTCTTAAGAATGTGTGAGTTTTGTATGTATTTTGGGAATAGAGAACCAGAGATTACCAGTTTAATCTTTGTAACATTATCTCTTGCTTGCTGAAAGTGAGGATGACTTAAGGCACCTACTGATGAAGGTTGAAGAATACAGTCTGCAGTGTGGATTACATCTCAACATAAAGAAAACAAAAATCCTCACAACTGGACCAAAGAGTAGCATCACAATAAATGGAGAGAAGATTGAGGTT
>NW_006923757.1:14645-20171 GCF_000298275.1 Orycteropus afer afer
GCTGGCGCGGGATCGGGCAGTGTTTCGTTCTGCTGTGCATGGGGTCGCTATGAGTCGGAAACAACTCGACGGCTCTTAACAACAACAACAACAACAACAACATTATCTCTAGTAAAACATGGCATAAGCAATAACTATGATGATAATGTGGATTTGATTTCTTGATATATTATTACCAAGGAGCCTGGGTGGTGCAAGCATTTTGTGATCAGCTGCTGCCCTAAAGGCAGTTCAAACCCACTCAGTAGCTTCATGGAAGAAAGGCCTGCCAAACAACTTCCATAAATATTACAGCCAGGAAAAACCTGTGGAGCATAGGTCTAGTCTGAAACGCATGGGTCATCAAGAGTCAGGATTGATTTGAATGCAGTGGGTTTTGTTTTCATTGTATTATTAGGATCTACAGATGAGGAAATTGAAATTCAAGTAGTCCGCCAATTTTCAAAGCGACTTGGTAAGCTGCAAAATGGAATTTGAACCCAGATATGTCTAACACCAAGGCTCAGATATTTTCCACTAGAGTAAACTTATTTCCTTTTCATTTGCTGATGTAAACATACACTATGTTGTTATGTGCCATCAAAATGGCCCGACTCGTAGCAAACCCTCCTTAGGTTTCCGAGGCGAGGCGGTATCACTACAGAAGTAGATTGTCCAACCTTCCTTCCGAGGAGTGGCTAGTGGGTTTGAACCGCTAGCCTTCTGGTTAGCAGGCAAGTGCCTTAGGCAATATGTTATCAGAGCTCCCAAAGGGTGAAAATAACATAGGAAAGTCTATCCCATCAGCATAAAAATAAGCATATGACAAATTAGTGTATTTCCCTGAGGGTAGTCAAAACAGACAGCTGAAAGTTGGGGAGGACAGTCAAGAAGTCAGCAAAATACTACTAGATTTGTGTACAAGTCTGTTCAGCATTTTTTATATTCTTATAGATTCTGTTAATTATTAACATATTAATACCACTAGGTATTTTACACGGGGAAACCCAAGAAGGGGTCGCTATGAGTCGGGGCCGACTCGACGGCACATAACAACAACAACAACAGGTATTTTACACACCCTCTCATTTAATTCTTGTAACATTCCATTTATTAAAAAATGCAGATTTAGAACTATAAATGAATTTTTACATCATTAAAGACTCGATGCTAATATGTTAAAATTTTAATGACACACCAAAATGCAATTACAGAATACCTAATGACATGACTTTTAGAAATAATTTTACAAAAAATATGTTGGTACACCATGAAGTCAACTTCACTACCTACATTTTTACTTTAATTCAGAAAATCTTGCTTTTAAATTTACTTATAATCAGTGTCAATATTGCCTATTTAATTACTTGTTTTGTTAACTTCTTATTTTCTGTTTCTATTTACTTTTAGTACCAAGTATCTCAGCAGGAAATCCTGTGCATTCTAACTGACAGGCCACAAACAAGCTCCAGGGAAGCATGAAAGCCGTCTCGGTTACGGGATTGCTATAGATCCGTCTTCTCAAGGGAGAGGCTGCTGGAATCAATCTTCAAGCAACTCAGGAATCAGTTCTCTCCCCATGTCTAATCAACTCTCTTCACTCAATAGTCCCTCTAAATTCCTCCTTTTTTTTTTTTTAAGGAAAGTATATCTTGCCCATTTGGATTATGGTAAAGTGGGGGGACAGTGAGAAAGGGGAAGGCCCTCAACGAGATGG
Organism: Orycteropus afer afer; assembly: GCF_000298275.1. Lineage (NCBI taxonomy): Eukaryota > Metazoa > Chordata > Mammalia > Tubulidentata > Orycteropodidae > Orycteropus > Orycteropus afer. The sequence goes on from NW_006923757.1 coordinate 16,342, forward strand.
ATTAGCACAGTGGCTGCAACAACGGGCTCAGGTATAGCAAGCCTTGGGAGCAGGCACAGGAGCGGGCAGTGTTTCATTCTGTTGTACACATGGTCACTATGAGTCAGAGCCAACTCGACAGCACCTAACAACAACTACCACATAACTCTTAAAAAAGTATAAATAATAGAAAAATAACAGTGAGGTTTAGTATCATAGTAAATAAATTTAAATTTTCTCACCAAGAGGAGCAATTAATACACACGTTAACAAGTAATAGGTTAACAACAAAATTATTAATTGTTTACATTTTTTCTTCTCGGAGTAGGATGGAAAGGGGGATTGGAGATGGAAAGTTGTGTCAATTTCTCCTTTCCATGAGTTACATATACTTGGGACTTTCTTCTCTCCAAAGGCTCTGTTACATGTTGAATCATGTCTCCCACCCCCACCCCCAAGAAAAGCTATGTACCCGTGTTGTGGCTTTGTTTGGAAATAAGCTCTTTGAAGTAATCAGTTAAGTTAATATGAGGTCATACTGGAGTAGGTTGAATCTTAATCCTGTAAAAGACTTCCTTATTTATTTATTTTTTTTAAAAAGGACAAGATACCTAAAGACCAAGAGACAAAAGGAAGTATACCATGTGATGCTTGAGCCGCAAGTCAAAGAATACCCGAGGGAACCAAAAAACGAAAGGGAAGCATGAGACAAATTTCCAGCCTAAGTCTCAGAAAGAACCAGAACAGCTGACACCCTAATCTTGAACTTCCAAACTCCAGAAGTGTGATAAATGTAGATTTCTTTTTTTTCTTATGTCACCCAGTTTGCATTTATTTTGTTATACCAGCTCTATGAAACTAATACTGGGTGTGTACATAAAGTTCTTAGAATGTAATGTTATTGTCGCTTAAAATTTATAGTTTCCACCTTGCCAAATTAACTAGTGTCAGCATAATCAAATAGACTTCTTATCAAACCATACAATAGATGTTTGATTACCTTTAAAATCAAAGTATTTTTAGTGAATTTAATTTGCTCAAGTGAAACCCTGACTTTAACATCCCCTGGAGAACTTCAAAAGCTATTGAAGACATGGCTTCTTGGCACTGTCAAGGTACAGCTATGAATTATAGTACAATTGCCATTCTTCATTCGAAATTCATAAAACTTTCAACATAGCCAAGCAATGCTTTTGTAGCTAGACCTTGGCTTTTCTTGTCATTGCTGTTTTTTATCTGTGATGTCGCATACTATGGCCCAAGAAAATTTATAATCATCAATGAAATGTCCTTGACATTTTGAGAGTACAGAGCAAAGAAACACCACACAAAGTCCCTGTCCTCATTTCTAACTAAGTGGAGAACCTGATATTCTAAAGTTCCACAACACTACTTTGCATTTATTTTGTGAGAATTTAAATATGAAGACAGTCTGATGAAAAAGGCGTAAAATGTAATTTCATTCATTTGTGGATTGAAGTTATCCATTTCTTCACCATTCCCCACTGCTACCACAAACGATGATAACTAATTATGAATCAGAAGTTAGAATAAAGGCTTTTGAAACAGAAGAAACTTTGGGAATGCAAATTTAAGTTACTAAATTAATGAGATTAGAATTTCAGTAAACAAACAGAATCAGTTCAGACCCTGTAAAATACAGAGTAACTCTGAGAAGTCTCAAGATGGACATCTATCAATATTATTAAAACAACAGGAACACTGGTATTCTCTGTCAGGTAGTTCCATTTCACTTCTCACTAAAGGAATACCATTAAGCATAAATCATCTTCAATGTACGATTCAGTCATTTCAGTCAGCACAAGGATTAGGAAGCAGGAATTCAGCAGTATAAACATCAAACATATGGATTAGATTTATTACAACTTGGATTCTGTAATCTGTTCTCTCCTGGGTGTAACAAATGCATTTTATTTCAACACAAAAAGTTCTTGGAACATAAAAGCATCTCAGATTTTCCAATACAGGTGAGGAAAGGTAGCATTTATCAGATTACACCAACTGGGAGTTCTAAAGTAATAGAATCCCAACATTTACAAAAACACTGTACATGTACAAATGTTTTCAGAATATTTCAGGGGCTTAAAATAGCTGTGCTGAAAATATCTTTTCTGCACAAAACAAGAATACAATTTATCAAAACGGATACTTTGATCTTGGCCTTGCTTTTACTTGTCGAGCACATGCATGAAGGCTCTCATTAATGACATCAATGAAGTACCAAAACTGCGCAGGATTGGTACCAGCATTATCCCCATTTTATTGGGTAGGAGATGGTGGCTTAGAGATTAAATAATTGGCTAAAAGTCATACAATGGGAAAGAAATAAACTCAGGCATCTCAGCTGGTACGCCTATTTACTAGTGTATGCCACTTCTAAAAATAGTGCTGCCTTAACTTATTCCATGGCCCAGAAAAAATTTTTTATACTTAATATTAGGTAATAAAATATCCTACTGAAAGAAGTAGAGCCAAGAGCATTATATACTTTGTCTGGTATAATCAACACCACTCATGTGCAAATAGTAATTTTAGGGTATCAGCTTAAATATCAGCGACTTTACTTTCTGCTCTCTATATCTTTGCATTGGTTTGCAGTATTATTTTCTTCTCTTGATTCATATTTTCTAATCTCTAAATATGTTTAAAAGTGAAATTTATAATGTTTAGATGGTACCTAGAGGGTAAGTAGATATATTTTTAGGGACATTTATGTTGGACATTCCCTATTTTGACTTTGAAAATGCAGTTAATTCTATTACTAGCCCTCTTTCTATTTTCCTTATAAATTCTAGGCAAGAGACATAGAAAGAAATAAATCCCAGTTACAAAAGGAAAGTATTAGTATTATTATTAATCCCAGTTACAAAAGGAAAGTATTAGTATTATTCTACTTGTAATTAGAAAAGTCAAGGCTTAATCATCTTTATTTTAATTTTCACAGACTTCTTAAGACAACTAAAAACTGGCTGAAAATGTGCAAAGATAAAAAAAAAATACCTTGTAAAATACTGTAGAACATTATCCAAATAGAAGCTTTAAACAACCTGATGTTCTCTCCTTCACACTTGCTCATCATATTCCATCAAATTGTCAGTTTATTCAAAGATTCAGGGACATAAGCCTAGATATTTTGTGTGTATGTGTGTGTGGGGGGATTGAGGAACTAGCCAAAAAAATAAAATACAAAAATAAAAGACAAAAAATAAGACACATGCCTTCCCATGAAGTTCTAAGTATGTATCCAAGTTCTGCAGTCTGAAATTGATCAAACATGCAATCAAAATCTGTTGATTATCACTGGTGACTAGAATGCAAAAGTTGGAAACAAAGAAGAGTTACTAGTATTTGGAAAATACAGACTTGAAGATAGAAATAATGCTGGAGATTCACATGACAGTATTTTGCAAGACCAACAACTTATTCATTGCAAATACATTTTTTTCGACAACATAAGCAGCAACTATACACGTGGACTTCACCAGATTGAATACACAAGAATCAGACTGACTACATCTGTGTCAAGAGGCAATGGAGAAATTCAATATCTTCGGCCAAAACAAGGCCAGAAGCTGATTATGGAACAGACCATCAACTGCTCATATGCAAGTTCAACTTGAAGTTGAAGATAAGTAAAGCAAGTCCACAAGAGCCAAAATATGACCTGGCATATATCTCTCCTGAACTTAGAGACCATCTGAAGAACAGACTTGATGCATTGAACACCAGTGACCAAAAACCAGAGGAATTGTGGGATGACATCAAGAACAGCAACCATGAAGAGAGCAAGAGGTCATAAGAAAGGAAGAAAAGACCAAAATGGATATCAG
>NW_006923757.1:20656-21956 GCF_000298275.1 Orycteropus afer afer
TTTTGGTTACCTGCTGCCACTCTGATAGGAATATACCACAAATGTTATGGCTTTAACAAACAGGAGTTTATTGCCCTACAGTTTGGAGGTTTTTAGCCCAAGTTCAAAGTGCCAAGCTTTAGGGGCTGGGTGAAAGCCCCACAACCTTGGGCTTCAGCTCTGCCTCCTGCTCACAGTCCACTTAAGGTGGAGGCTTTTCTTCACTCAGCTGCTGGCTGCTGAGGCTGACAAGCCCAAGGTTGACTAATAAGGCACAGTCCTGATATTACAAAACCACATGCCAGGTCATTAATTCAAGTCCATTAAAAGTCTTAAAATTGGCAGAGCATGGCAGGCTGCTGAACAACGACTCGGCTTCATGCAGGGTTCAAGCATGCCATCAGATAGAGACCATTCCCTAAGGTTTTTCCTTATATACAGGAAGCAGACCACATCCCTAAGTCAGCTACTCAGCTGCTTACAGTAGATTCCACCATGGAGTTGATTACCAGTCTTATCATGGGGAATACTACATCCAGCTGGGCAACCACTTAACCAGGCCCAGCCAAGTTGACACACACCTTTAACTACCACACCCATTGAGGTGTTTCAATTAAAGGATGTTGCACTAAAGTCACTCATTTGGCTATGCCAAGAGATTTGGAAGACAGCTACCTGGTCAACTAACTGGAAGAGGTCCATATTTGTGCCCATTACAAAGAAAGGTGATCACACAGAATGTGGAGATTATTGAACAATATCATAAATTGTCACATGCAAGTAAAATCTGACTGAAGATAATTCAAAAATGGTTGCAGCAGTATATTGACAGAAAGCTCCCAGAAATGCAAGCTAGATTCAGAATAGAACATGGAATAGGGGATATAATTGCTTATATCAGATGGATCTTAGTTGAAAGAAAGAAAATGAGAATAATGTTTACTTATGTTTTATTGACTATGTAAAAGCATTCTGTTGTGTGGATCATAAAAAATTATGGAAAACATTAAGAATAATGGGAATTCCAGAACATTTGATTGTACTCATGAGGAGCCTGTACATAGACCAGGAAAGAGGCTGTTGTTTGAACAAAACAAGGGGATACTGCAAGGTTCAAAATCAAGAAGGGAGTACGTCAGAGTTGTATCCTTTCACCATACTTATTTAACTTGTATGCTGAGCAAATAATCCAAGAAACTGGATTATATGAAGAAGAACATGGCATCAGGATTGGAGGAAGACTCATTAACAACCTGTGATATGCAGATGACACAAGTTTGCTTGCTAAAAGTAAAGATGACTTGAAACTCTTACTGATGAA
>NW_006923758.1:0-1329 GCF_000298275.1 Orycteropus afer afer
TGGATAGAGAATGTTTGAATGCCTCAGATCTTTTCAACATTAGCAGAAATCAATGTTAATTCAGACAAAGATAATATTATTTATTGTAATTGTTACTTCACTATTTTGTTTCATGCAATATTTAGAAAGAAATGTTTACTGCGAACAGAAATAAGTAATTCTTTGCACTAGGACTTAACTATGTCTCTCTCTATTTTTATTTTCCCTAAAATGAGATTGTTTCCTGAGGGGAAGAAGCTTGTCTAGTGTTACTCATATGAATGTAATTGTGAACATCAATGTAACATCATATGGAAAAACTCAAATATAATTACCTATGGATACTTCATGGTTTAAAATCAGGAAGACTGTGTGTGAGGGTAGTATCCTTTCACCATATTTATTCAATCCATATGCTGGATAAATAATCAAAGAAGATGGACTATATGAAGAACAAAACATCAGGATTGAAGGAAGACTCATTAACAACTTGTGATATGCATGGCACAACCTTACTTGCTGAAAGTGAAGATGATTTGAAGCAGTTTGATGAAGATCAAAGACTACAGTCTTCAGTGTGGATTGCATTTCAGCATAAAGAAAATAAAAGTCTGCACAACTCGACCAATAAGCAACATCACATGAAATGGAGAAAAGTTTGATGTTGCCAGGGATTTCATTTTAAATGACTCCACAATCAATGCCCATGGAAACAGCAGTAAAGAAATCAGACATCATATTCCACTGGGCAAATCTGCTGGGAAAGATTTCTTTAAAGTGTCAAAGGAGCAAAGTTGTCCTTTAGAAGTCTAAGGTGGGCCTGAGCCAAGTCATAGTATTTTCAATCACTTTATATGCATGCGAAAGCTGGACAATAAATAAGGAAGACCAAAAAAGAGTTGATGCCTTTGAATTGCAGTGTTGGTGGAAATACAGCTAGAACAAGGAACAAATCTGACCTGGAAGAAGTGCCACCCGAATGTTCTCAGGAAGTGAGAATGGCCAGACTACCTACCAAATGAGGCCAGACTTGCTTCGCTCATGGTGTCAGAAGAGGTCATTCCCTGAAGGGTGTCATGCTTAGTCAAGCAGAGGGTCAGAGAAAAAGGGGAAGACTTTCAAAGACATGGATTGACAGTCTCTGTGAAGATGGGCTAAAGCATAGCAAGAATTGCGAGGATGGCACAGAACCGGGAAGTGTTTGGTTCTGTTGAATGTAGGGTGCTGGTCCGGTTCCCTGGTGCCACTCTGACAGGAATATATCACAAATGGGGTGGCCTGAACAAAGAGGAGTTTATTCTTACAGTTTGGAGGCTTTAAGTCCAAGATCAAAGTGCCAGGCTCTACAGG
>NW_006923758.1:3369-5065 GCF_000298275.1 Orycteropus afer afer
TCTGCCCAAGTGTCTACACTATTACATATTAGAAAGTAAGACAAAATATTCACATCCAATCTGGTTCATCTCTGTAATCCCCTTTTCTTCTAATTGGGATATTTCTTTCAGAGTCTCAACTTGAGTATGCTAAGGTATATTTGTTTCTGGTTTGTCAGTTCCTCTAAAGATATGATGAAAGGAAAACAAATTCTATTTTGACCATTTAGTGTAAGAAAGGGCAACATTCAAATATATGCTTGAAAATGACCAAACCAGAATCAAACTCTCTGTCATAGAGTTGATTCGACTCATAGCAACCCTTCCTTTGGTTTCCAAGGTAGTATCTCTATGGAAGTGGATTGCCCAGTCTTCCTTCCAAGGAGTGGCTGGTGGGTTTGAACCACCAGCCTCTGGTTAGCATTCAAATTGCTTAGGCATTATGTAACCAGTGGTAGATATTTTTTGAGGATAACAGAATTTAATTTAAGGAGATCTCTGTTTTGCCCTGAAAATCCCTCCTTTTTGATCCTATAAATATTTAAATAACTTAAATACCCATCAACAGATCTATATGTGAATAAGAATACATTGATTTTATCTTTATTTAGATCAATTTTCTGAACAATATGTCATCCCTTTTGAGAAATAGTATGTCATGACAACAGACCAGCAATTTCAAATTTGCAGTAGATAAAAAGCAGAAAAATAGAATTGGCATTGCTGAGTGTCAAGTTTAATTTAAAGTTTCATGCCAGGTAGCCCCATTAGGTCATTTTTTTTTTTTCTTCCTCCAGTACAAGAAACAAGAAGAAGTATAAGTTGGAAAATAAAGTCATTTGCAATAAACCAGACAACCTGCTCCAATTACAACTCTTCAATTAGCCAACATGTGCCTGAACTGAGATAAGAGTTTCAGCTGGTACTTATAATACTGATTTGAAGGACAGTTTTGTGTAAAGACACAGGTCCATTTCACTAAAGATACAGAGGCAAAATAAATATTCCATATGGGTGTTGAGTTCTGGTGGAGTAGTGCCTAAAGCATTTGATTGCTAACCAGAAGGCTGATGGTTCAAACCCACCAGCCACTCCTGAGGAGGCAGGTTGGGCAATCTACTTCCATAGTGATACCACCTCAGAAACAGTCACTATAAGTCAGATTTGACTCAATAGCAGTGAGTTTTTTATTTATTTATTTTTTATGGATATTAGTAAATAGGTGCTCAGGAAAAAAGCTATTTTTTAATTTAATGTTATTGTACTTTGGGTGCAAATTTACAAAGCAAATTTGTTTTACAGTCAACTGTTTATGCACATTTGATTGCATACCCCGATTACCATCCCCAACCATAAAAACTCTCCTCCCCTCCTTTCCCTGTGACTACCCCTTCCCTGCACCCTTCCTCACTATGTATTTCTGTCTATCCAGGTTTCTCTTTATGTGAATGCTGCCTCTCTGATGTCTCATGGCTGATTGCTCTGCGGGATGCATCTCCCTAGAGGAGGTTGGTGCATCTCCTTGGCATAGGTGTTCTGCATGTAGGTCTTTCTACTGTTGAGCTGAAAGCCAAGCCATGAGAATAAGTCCATTTCTAGGCCTGAAGGGTAACCCTGGGCCATAGTCCCAGGGGTTCCAAGAGACTTTGCCAAGCAGTAATTCTGGTCATTTTTGTGAGGGCTAAACTATTTGGAAATTGAAACTAACAAAGACCAT
>NW_006923758.1:5765-7102 GCF_000298275.1 Orycteropus afer afer
GTAAAGTTTTCAAGACCTCCATTTGCTGATGTGGCACCACTCAAATTGAGGAGAAACTGCTGCAGACATCCACTAATCATTGGAACATGGAATGTATGAAGTATGAATCTAGGAAAATTTGAAGTTGTCAAAAATAAAATGGAATGCATAAAGATTGATATCCATGGCATTAGTGAGCTAAAATGGATGGGTTTTGGCCACTTTGAATCAGACAAACATATGATCTACTATGCCGGGAATGACAATTTGAATAGGAATGGTGTGGCATTCATCATCACAAAGGATGTTTCAAGATATGTCCTGAAGTACAACGTTGTCAATGATAGGATAATATCCATAAGCCTACAAGGAAGACCCATTAATACGACTATAATTCAAATTTTTGCACCAACCACCAAAGCCAAAGGTGAGGAAATTGAAGATTTTTATCAACTTCTGCTTTCTGAAATTGACCAAACATGCAATCAGGATGTATTAATTATCACTGGTGACTGGAATGCAAAAGTGGGAAACAAAGAAGAATCACCGGTAGTCAGAAATTTTGGCCTTGGTGACAGAAATAATGCTGGAACTGACATGGTAGAATTTTGCAAGACCAATGCCTTATTCATTGCAAACACCTTTTTTCAACAACACAAATGGCAGCTCAACACGTGGACTTCACCAGATGGAACACACAGTAATCAGATTGACTACATTTGTGTCAAGAGGTGGTGGAAATGTTCAATATCTTCAGCTAAAACCAGGCCAGTAGTTGATTGTGGAACAGAACATCAACTGTTCATATGCAAGTTCAACTTGAAGTTAAAAACAATTAAAAGAAGTCCAAAGAGAGCCAAAATATGATCTTGAATATATCCCTCCTGAAGTTAGAGATCATCTAAAGAATAGATTTGATGCATTGAACACCAACGACTCAAAACCAGAAGAATTGTGGGAGGATATCAAGAACAGTATCCATGAAAAAATCAAGAGATCACTAAAAAGATGAGAAAAGAAGACCAAAATGCATGACAGAAGAGACTCTGAAACTTGCCCTTGAGTGGAGAGTAGCTAAAGTAAAGGGAAGAAATGACGAGATTAAAGAGCTGAACATAAGATTTCAAAGAGCAACTTGAGCAGACAAAACCTATTACTATAATGAAATGTGCAAAGACCTGGAGTTGTAAAACCAAAAGGGAAGACCATGCTCAGCATTTCTCAAGCTGAAAGAATTGAAGAAAAAATTTAAGCCTCAAGTTGCAATATTGAGAGATTCTATAGGCAAAATATTGAATGATGCAGGAAACATCAAGAGAAGATGGAAGGAATTCACAGAGTTACTGTACCAAAAAGAA
>NW_006923758.1:8998-10145 GCF_000298275.1 Orycteropus afer afer
TCCTTATGATAGATTGCTGATTTGCCAGTTTTATACATGGGGTTTTTATTGTCTGATTTCTAGAAACAGGTCACCAGCTCTTTGTTTCTAGTCCATGTTAGTCTGGAAGCTCCACTGAAACCCATTCAATGTCATAGCCACATGCCAGCCTCCACTAACACAAGGGTGATGGCTACACGTGAGGTTCATTGGCCAAGAATTGAACCTTTGTCTCCCTCATAAAAGATGAGAATTCTACCATTTAATGACCACTTTCCCTATTGTCATCCCCTAGTAGCTCTGGTGGCATAGTGCCTAAGGCACTTGACTGCTAACCAGAAGGCTGGCAGTTCAAACCCACAAGCCACTCCTCGGAAGAAAGGTTGGGCAATCTACTTTCGTAGTGATACTGCCTCAGAAACCCAAGGAGGGGTCGCTATGAGTCAGGTCCGACACAATGGCACATAACAACAACAACAGATCTTCCTAAAATAGAAAGAGAATCTTAAGATGCCCTCTACTTAATTCTTTCATATATGTCCACTCTTTTGGGGATGCAAATATAGATGTGGTGACTTTCATGACAATATGTTTATCAAGAAAAGGGGGAGAACAGTGACATAAAAATTGAATCCCTATACAAGTATGGGTAGGTATAGCTTATGTTCTACAGTGATAATTATCTCGTTAATTGAGAAATGAGCTATGAAATTACAATCTACTTTCCTGATTTTCAGCCATGTTTATACATTAAAATCATCTAGATGATGTGCTCTCCAAATACCTGTATTGGAACCTCAGTGCTAAAAATTCTTACTCATTTAGTTTTGGGTGGAACTTGACCATCCCTGTGAATTACCACCCCAGGTGCTTATAATGTGGGGCCTGGAATAAGAATCAGTGCTCTAACTTCTTTATAAACTGCCAAAACTATGATATCACACCAATTTGAAAGGGAAATCTACATGGTTTTATTTCCCTAACTGTCAAGCATATTTTGTCCCACAGCTAACTCAACTACATATCTGTCTGGGATGTCTGAAATACTGTAAAACAGTAAGGAAGGGAATTTTTGAAGTGTAAATACAGGCATGCAGTATAGGTAGTTTGAAGTCAATTGGCACATTTAGCTTTGTGAAGAGATACAAAGCAATGGATACATTATTTT
>NW_006923758.1:11976-13469 GCF_000298275.1 Orycteropus afer afer
AGTAACTGGCAACGACTACTGTTACTACTGTTTAGTAGTAAAGAATTTCAACAACTGTAATTTCACATTTTCAAGATGTTTTCTAAAATCAGGCTTTATTATTCTTCATAATTTTCTGATTATTTCAGTTTTACATTTTTACAACTGAATTTAAGATTTGCAGAAAAGAGATTTATCAATAACATGAGCATGAATTTCTTTATCTCAAAGAAAGCTGTTAACTACTTATTTCCTTAACTTCATACTAATCTTTTATATCATATAACACTGTAAAATTTTATTCATGAATGCTTTGTCCAAGCTTGAAAGCAAAGTTCATTTTTATATTTATTTTGTATCTATCTATCTTTCTGACTTTTCTTATTGGTTCTAATTGTATTTTGTTGTTTGAATAGATTCACTCTCCTCTGCAGTGATTTTTAAAGAATCCATAAGTATAAAATAAAATCAGGTACAGTAGATAATTTGTCATCTTTTTTTCCTAATATTTTCCTTCTGCTTTTTTTTTCCCTTTTGCTATCTTGCAGCGACTTTTACTTTCAGTCCAATATTAAATAACATTGGTGATAGTGAGTATTGTTTTCTTTATCTCAATTTTATGTATGAGTATGTGTGTATGTGCATGTGTGGGTGTGTGTATAAAGAGAACTTATATTGAATATTATCAAATGAATTTTCATTTTCCTTTTCATTGTTTTCTTCAACAGCAAAACACCAGTCAAGGCAAGTTCTTATCTATCATATATTTGTTCAAAGTTCCTGAGGGATAAGAATTATAATCTTTTCATTTTCCATAATACCCACCAGAGTCTTGAACAAAACAGACATTCAATATTTGGGGGTGTAGTTAAAACCCCATTGTGCCACAAATAGTAAATCTTTCTTTGGAGCAGCCTTAAATAGGCAGCTTTTGCAAAAATGCAGATCCCATTAGAGGAGAATAACAGATTCCAGAGGCTTAAGGGATCTGCGAGGTCCACTGTGCAATCCAGAAATAAAAACACAGCCATAATACCAGAAAGATCTAAAACTTCATCTTTGTAATTAGATATATATGTTTTTCACATTCCTTGTTAGCATTCCAAGTTGCTGCAGGCTGGGCAGGAATCACTTCATAGCAATCTGTTTACAAACACTGTACTGTTCAAGAGTTTAGAACAAGCCTCTGTAAGTGTGAGCTGCAACAGTGCATGTGCAAGTGAGCAGCAGACAAATAGAGCAGAATGACAGGAACTGAAGCCTGACTCATTGGATGAAGCTGGCCCCATGCAACAGCAACCCCGTGATCGTTAGAGTGAGTTTCTTTTGCTTGTCTTCTCAATAATAACGGCAAATGCCAGATCCAACCATGAATTCAAGGATACAACACAATAGTACCCTGGCGAGCTGTCCCCACTTACTCGGGTGTTCTCCCAAAACCTCCATAATCTATTAATGATAGGATCTTAGTGTGGAGTCTTTCAAATCCACCATCGCTCAAACCAATAGTAATA
>NW_006923758.1:14539-15484 GCF_000298275.1 Orycteropus afer afer
TTTTAAAGATCACTAGACCTTTCTTCCAACGTGCCTCAGAGTGGACTTGAACTTCCAAGCTTTGGGTTAGTAGCCAAATACATTAACTATTTGCACCTATTTGAACTCCCCAGGTACACAAGCCTCAGGACTTCTCATTAGCATGGGCTTCTTTCAAGGCATGGGGAGGAACTTCACTAGTGTTCAATATGGTCATGATTTTTGTCAAATTTGTGAAAGTATGATGCTTTAACCACAATCTCTTCCATGCAACAACCCCACATGCTTGCATTGCTACCCCTCCTGTCTACTAGTGTTGGAATGGTCACACACATTACTGAAATCTAGCTATGGAGAGGGAGAGGTGGGGGTGCATTTAGTTTGGGTTTAATGTATTATATTTTGTTGTTCAGTCACAATGGGCATAGCTCGTGTATTATTAACCTTCCCAGAACATCAAGACCTTCCAGGGACATACCTACACTTCATGAGCCAACCAGCTTACATGATACACATGCACTGAACCAGAAGATGTATTGTGAGGTGAAACATGCCCATCAGTACAAAAGCAGTGTTGGAGCAACAAAGCTTGGAATGATTGAATTAAAACGTTATCTATACAAAGTTGCTCTCATCGTCAGGACTGTAAAGGTATAATGGTGGAACAGTGTCTCAACAAAAGTTACTCAAAATGGAAGTTTACGCCTCTTAGAAATATATTTTTAAATGAACTCAATAAAAGAATGTGTCAGATAATTTTATTTTATTTTATTTGGTGTGAATCTTCCAAAGCAGAATTAAGTGGAATTCCTGTAAGGGATTGCACTACCTTCAAGGCACATGAAAACAGTTCACACACCAGAAAACGAATAAATAAAGGAGTTTCTCTCAAAATAGCAATCTTTTTTTGTTTGTTTGTTTGTTTATTGTGATTTGGGTTAAAGTTAACAGAGCAAATTCACTTTC
>NW_006923758.1:15584-16106 GCF_000298275.1 Orycteropus afer afer
TTTGTCTCATGACATTGACTACAATTTACCACCATGCAACAGCTCCCCTCCCACTCCCTCCCAATAGTTACCTCTTCCCTGTGTCCATCCCTCCACGCACTGCTGCCCCCTGAGCTGTCTCCCTGTGCCTAAACAGCCCTTCTTTCTCCCATGATTGTTCTCTCCAAGGAGTGTATCTACCTGAGGTAATGTTCAACTCATATGCCTGTTTTTGTTTAGCTGGAAGCCATAGTTGTGGGCTCAATTCCAGACCTGAAGGGCAGCTAGAGGCCATACTCTCAGTGGTTCCACTAGGCTCTATCAGAGCAGCAAACCTGCCCCTCCTTTTATTTTTCCCCCAAATGATTTTGAGTTTTATTCCACATTGTTTGCCCTCTCTATCCAGGATCTCCTACATAGATCCCCCTCCAAGTGGTTGACAGTGATGGCTGGGCACAATCTAGCTCTTCTGGTCCACAGTCGTATATGCTGCAAATAGCATGGTGAACCACTTCTAGCACTAATTGTTTTCATGAATATTGG
>NW_006923758.1:20168-21200 GCF_000298275.1 Orycteropus afer afer
AAAGATGGCAAATAGTCGCTGAGGCATGTTGTATTATAGAAGTAAAAAAAGCATTCATACCTTCAGATCACTCATTCAATCAGTAAAATGTTATCAGCTATTTATGTGTATATAAATATTGATATCCAATACATCAACCTAAAAATAACTTAGTTGGCAGCTGACTTTGTTTCTTGGACATGACATTATTAACAACTTACATATCACAGGCTGTTAATTCATCTTCCTCCAATGCTGATGCCACATTCTTCTTCATATAGTCCACTTTCTTAGATTGTTTGCTCAGCATACAGATTAAATAAGTATGGTGAAAGGTTACAATCCTGGCCCACATCTTTCCTGATTTAAAACCATGCAGGATCCCCTTGTTCTTTTTGAATGCTGCCCCTTTGTATCTGTTCAAGTTTTGCATGAACACTATTAACAATTCTGGAGTTCCCATTCTTTGTAATGTTACCTTTAATTTGCTATGAGTAATATAGCCAAATGTGATTGCATAGTCAATAAAACACAGGTGAACTTTAAATGTTTCTAGTAGTCTCTGTTTTACTCAAGATCCCTGTGATGTTGGCAATGATTTCACTCATCCCATATCTTCTAAAACCATCTTGAATTTCTAGTAATTCCCTGCCAATGTACTATACTACTGCTTTTGAATTACCTTAAACATTATTTGCATTTGATAATAATAGTGTTTGATAATTTCTATATTACATTGAATCATCTTTTTTTTGAAACAGGCATATATATGGATCTCTTCTTTTTCTTTGCATAGGTGAGTAAGCACTTCCAGCATTTCATCTATGATAACAACAAAATAATAATAATAATAAAGACATACGTAAGGATTTTGAATATAAACCTGTAAATTAAACATTGCTGAAAGATGAAATAGACATGAGAATTACAAACTATCTAGGACGGAACACTGTGAAAACATATTTAACTCTTAATTATAAACAAGGAGCTCTGGTAGTGTAGTGCCTCAGGCATTTGACTGCTAACCAGAAGGCTGGTGGTTCAAACCCACCA
>NW_006923759.1:0-7477 GCF_000298275.1 Orycteropus afer afer
CTGGTTTTCAGTCATTGGTGTTCAATGCATCAAATCTATTCTTTAGATGGTCTCTAAATTCAGGTGGGATATAATCAAGGTCATATTTTAGCTCTCATGGATTTGTTTTAATTGTCTTCAGCTTCAACTTGAACTTGCATATGAGCAGTTGATGGTCTGTTCTGCAATCAGCTCCTGGCATTGTTTTGGCTGAAACTATTGAACTTCTCCATCACCTCTTTCCACAGATGTAGTTGATCTGATTCCTGTGTATTCTATGTGGTGAAGTTCATGTGTATAGCTGCCATTTATGTTGTTGAAAAAAGGTATTTGCAATGGGTAAGTCATCAGTGTTGTAAAATTTTGTCATGCAATCTCCAGAGTCATTTCTAATACCAAGACCATATTTGCCAACTACTAGTGTTTCTTCTTTGTTTCCAACTTTTGCATTCCAATCACCAGTGATAATCAACATATCTTTATTGCATGTCTGGTCAATTTCAGACTGTAGATGTTGGTAAAAATCTTCAATTCCTTCATCTTTATCTTTGGTGATTGAGGCATAAATTTGAATAATATTAGTATTAACTGGTCTTCCTTGTAGGCGTATGTATATTATCCTATCACTGACAGTATTGTACTTCAGGATAGATCTTGAAACATCTTTTGTGATGATGAATGCCATGCCATTCCTCTTTAATTTGTCATTCCTGGCATAGTAGATCATATGGTTGTCTGATTCGAGATAGCCAAAATCAGTCCATTTCAGCTCACTAATGCCTAGGATATCGATCTTTACATGTTCCATTTCATTTTCAACAACATCCAGTTTTCCTCAACTCATACTTCGTACATTCCTTGTTCTGATTATTAATAGATGTTTGTAGCTCTTTCTTCCCATTTTGAGTCATGCCACATTAGGAAATGGAGGTCCCAAAAACTTTGTTCCAACCATATCATTAAGGTTGCCTCTACTTTGAGAGGGCAGCTCTTTCCCAGTCGTATTTTTCATGCCCTATGACCTGAGAGGCTCATCTTCTTGTACTTTATTGGACAAAGTTTCAGGAATATTCATAAAGTTTTCTGGTAATATACCAGACAGTGCTTCACTGCTATCTATAAGGTTTTCACTGGCAAATACTTTGAGAATTGGATGGCCTTTCCTTCTTCCAAGTCTGTCTTTGTATGGAAGCTCTGCTGAAACCTGTCTACAGTGAGTGACCCTGCTGGTACTGAAACACTGGTGGCATAGCCTCTAGCCTCATAGCAACATACAAGCCACCACAGTATGACAAACTTATGGACGAGTGGTGGATTTTTATTGTTAGGTGCCATCACGCTGGTTCTAACTCATAGTGGTCCTATGTACAACAAAACAAAACACAGCCCAGTCCTGCACCAACCTCATGATCCTTGCATAGCCCTCATATTCCCCTTTTTCAATGACCCTTTATTTTACCAAGCATGATATCCTGATCCAGGGATTAGTCCTTTCTGACAACATGACTAATGTACAAGAGATGAAATCTGGCCATTCTCACTTCTAAGAGCCTTCTGGCTATACTTCCTCTAAGACAGATTTGTTTGTTTTTCTAACAGTCAATGGTACATTCATTATTCTTCTCCAACACCACAACTCAAGTGGATCAATTCTTCTTTAGTCTTCTTTATTCATTGTCCAGATCTCGCATGCATATGAGGCTATTGAAAATAGTATTTTGGCTTCAGTCAGGCGCACCTTGGTTTTCAAAGTGAAATCTTTATTCTTTAACAATTTAAGGAGGTGTTTTGCTGCAGATTTACCCAATGAAATATGTCATTTTATTTCTTGACTGCTGCTTCTGTAGGTGCTAATTGTGGATCTAAATAAAATTAAATCCTTGGCAACTTCAGTCTTTTCTCTGTTTTTCATGATGTTGCTTATTGGTCCAGTTGTAAGGATTTTTGTTTTCTTTATGTTAAGGTGCAATTCATACCATAGACTGTAGTCTCTGATCTTCATCAGTAAATGCTTCAACTCTTCTTCACTTTCAGCAAGCAAGGTTGTGTAATCTGTATATCGCAGGTTGTTAATGACTCTTCCTTCAATCCTGATATTGTGTTCTTCTTCATATAGTCCGGTTTCTCAGATTATTTACTTTACATACAGATTGAATAAGTCTGGTGAAAGGATATAACCCTGACATATACCTTTTCTGCTTTTAAACCATGCAGCATGTCCTTGTTCTGTTCAAATGACTGCCTCTTGGTCAATATACAGGTTTCACATGAGTACAATAAAGTGTTCTGGAATGCTCATTCTTCACAATGTTATCCATAATTTGTTATGATCCACACAGTTGAATGCTTTTGTACAGTCAATAAAACATAGGTAAACATCTGGCATTCTTTGCTTTCAGTCAAAATCCCTTTGATATCAGCAATGATACCCCTCATTCCACATCCTCTTTCTGAATCCAGCTTGAATTTCTGGCAGTTCTCTGTCAATATACTGGTGTAACCATTTGTTTATTATCTTCATCAAAATTTTACTTCTGTGTGATTTTAATGATATTATTTGATAATTTCTGTATTTTGTTGGATCACCTTTCTTTGGGATGGACACAAATATTAATCTTTTCAAGTCAGATATGAACCCATCTTCTAGATTTTTGGCATAAATGAGTGAGAGCTTCTAGTATTGCATTCATTTGTTGAAGCATCTCAATGGGTAGTTCATCAATTCCTACAGCCTTGTTTTCACCAATTCCTTCAGTGCAACTTACACTTCTTCCTTCTTTACTGTAGGTTCTTGATCATATGCTGTGTCCTGAAATGGTTGAATGTCAATCAGTTCTTTTTGGTACAGAGACTCTGTATTTCTTCCACCTTCTTTTGATGCTTCCTGTATCATTTAATATTTGGCCCATAAATCTGTAAGTATTGCATCTTGAAACTTGAATATTTTCTTCAGCTCCTGCAGCTTGAGGAATGCCAAGCACGTTCTTCCCTTTAGATTTGCTGCCTCCGTTTCATTACACTCATTTACTTTGTCTTTTTAAGCTGTCCTTTGAAATCTTCTGGTAAGCTCTTTTATTTGATCATTTCTTCCATTTACTTTAGCTACTTTCCATTCAATAGCAAGATTCAGAGTCTCTTCTGACATCCCTTTTGGCCTTTTCTTCCTTTCTTATCTTTTTAATGAGCTTGTGCTTTCTTGTAAGATTACAGACATTGAAAACCCTATGGAGCACAGGTCTATTCTAAAACACATAGCCTGCCCATAAGTTATAATTCACTTGATGAAAACAAGTTTTTTTTTAAAAAAAAACTTCAGGACTATGAGTTTGTTTTGTATTGTTTTTAATTTTTTTTTTTTCCCATTGCGTTGATTATTGAACTCATGGCAACCTTATAGGACAGAGTAGAACTGTCCTGTAGGGTTTCCAAGACTGTAAATCTTTATAGAAGTGACTGCCACATTTTTCTTCCATGGAGCAGTTGGTGGGTTAGCAACCCAGTGCTTAAACACTGTGTCACCAGGGCGTCCCATGAAGTATTAATTTTGTTAAAGAAAATTAGTACTTTCCCTAACTTGGAAGTATGTTCCTGGCTCTTGGATTTTTGTGTTTTTGATACTTTCAAATTAAAAGTAAGAAACAAAACAAAACAAAAACTGTGGAACAAGATATATACATTTGATGAGTTTTAGATAGCACTACATTCCCAAAGGCAGCTCTGGTGGTATAGTGTCTAAGGAATTTGACTGCTAACCAGAAAGTTGGTGGTTCAAATCCATCAGCCCTCCTTGAAAGGAAGGTTGGGGAATCTACTTCTGTAGCGATACCGCCTTGGAAACTCAAGGAGGGGTTGCTATGAGTCGGATACAACTCAATGGCAGTGAGTTTGGTTTTAGTTTGGACATTCCCAAAACTATTTCCACTGCCATCAAATCAATTACAACTTATAGCAACCCTATAGGACACAATAGAACATCCTTATAGTGTTCCAAAACTGTAAATCTTTATGGAAGCCGACTGTCTCATATTTCTCCTGCAGAGAAGCTGATGGGTTCAAACTGCTGACCTTTGGTTAACAGCAGAATGCCTTAACCATTGTGCCACCAGAGCTGCCATACTATGTTAGAGTGAAGGGATGGTATCACTTTGTTTGCTCATTTTCCATTTTGTTAAAAAAGTAAGACTGCATCCTCTATTATCATCAACATTTGAAAACAATTATATTCTGTTATAGTTTATGCTATATGAAATCAATGAGTCATAAAACTTAGACTGAAGAGAACTTGAATTATTTAGTTCAGTCTCATCATTTTATAAATGAAGAACCTGACTCACTTAAATAATAGGCCCCAATTCTCTGAGAATATACAGAATAGGACAGACATCTGTAGATAAAAACCAACTACCATTTCCAGCTCTATACAACCACTCAGAGGGCAACTGTCTTGTATTCTGAAGAATTCCACATATTAGTTAGAAGACACTTGTCTGAGACCTTGTTGTGTTCTAGTATAGTGGTTAAAAGCATGGGCCCTAGATTTAGACTGCACAAGTTTAAATCCCAGTTCATGCCTAAGTAACTTTTGTCATGTTACTAAACCACTGTGCTCATTAATTCTTTTTGCTATAAAATGGGAACAAACAAGAATAGTACTTAAGGGTTATTTTAAATTGTCTAATAATTTGTCACACTGTAGTGACTTTCATGCTGCTATGATACTGGAAGCTATGCCACCAGTATTTCAAATACAAGTTCACCTATGATGAACAGGTTTCAGTAGAGCTTCCAGACTGAAAAAAAAAGGCCTAGAGATATATCTGAATATTAGTCCATGGAAACCCTACAGGCCACAACAAAATGAAGTTTGATATAGTGCTGGAGGGAGCTCTGGTAGCATAGTGGCTAAGGCACTTGACTGCTAACCAGAAGGCTGGCGGTTCAAACCCACCAGCCACTCCTCGGAAGGAAGATGGGGCAATCTACTTCCGTAGTCATACTGCCTCAGAAACCCAAGGAGGGTCCCTATGAGTCAGGTCTGACTCCATGGCACATAACAACAACAACAACATAGTGCTGGAAGATGAGGTCCCTAGGTTGTAAGGCACTCAAAATACACCGTAACTGCAATAATGAACGCAAGCATATAAACATGGGAGAGATGATGTAGGACCAGGCAACATTTTGTTCTGTTGTACATGGAGTTGCCAAGAGTCAGAGCTGACTTGATGGTAACTACTAAGAACAAATAAAGAGCTTAGCATGCATCTTGCATATAAACAAACAAACAAACAAACATAAAAACCCATTGTCTCTGAATCAATTATGACTCACAGTGACCCCCAGAGGGTTTCCAAAGTTGTAAATCTTTACGGAAGCAGACTGCTTTATCTTTCTTTCATGGAGTGGCTGTTGGGTTCAACTGCCAGAGCTCCTTATAGCAACTATATATAATCTAATAAATGCTGTCTGTTGTTGTTATGATTTTCCATAAAATGTAATCTTCCAAAAGAGTCACATGCTCACAAATCTTTCTACCTTAGTCTGAGAGACAAGATTCTTAGACACAAACTTGAAGCTTGAATTCAGAGGTCCGTCAGTAACAGTGTACTTTTTAGGTTGGTAGTTAGTTGATATCTTGGATTTTTGTGGGAAAAATATTGAATGATCATGAGTTATATATACAAAATACTAAAAGAAAATAGATGGTTGGCAAAATGTGTAGAAAAAATTTGGAAGCAAAACAATTAAGTTCATGTGTGCCATTATTATTATTTTTTTCTTATTTGATGGGCAATGATATAAGTATGTCTATAGTTCTGTTGACATTTCTCAGAGATCTAGATTTAAAGCTAATGGCAAATTGCTGGGCTTTCATAACCTGGAATCCAAAGAGCAGTTCAGCTGAAAACTGACTATAGACTATAAACTGCACACACAAATAAGGACATCTTCAGCTTCTGATCCTTACATACCTAGAAGTAAAAGCGATAAGGACTACGAAAACTCATCACGGCCCTTCCTTTTTCCTTTCCCCAATGGATGCAGAATTGTAAAGTTCTTTTCTGGGCTAGTCTACCATTATTTACCTAACAGTTTGGATCAGTGTAGCTGTTTATCCCACTAAACTTTTCAACTATTATGTTTGACTATGTTTGTACCAAAGATATACTAATTCTGATGTGATCAAATGAAAGTTGCTAGTCCCAATATCCCCATGCCACTAGAGTATACCAATAAATACAGATCTACATAACCCCAAACCAAACCCAGTGCCATCAAGTCAGTTCCAACTCATAGCAGCCCTGTAGGACAGAGTATAACTGCCCCAAGTGTTTCCAAGGCAGTAGATCTTTACAGAAGCAGGCTGCCATATCTTTCTCCCATAGAGTGGTTGGTAGGTTCAAACTGTTAACCTTTGTTCAGCACCCAAATGCTTTAACCACTGAGCCACCAGAACTCCTTAGTATAATTCTAGCAATTTTTATATTGTAAGGTACTGTCCAGTAAGCATCTAACTCATGACAATCACATACACAATGTGACTGGTTACAGATTTGACTGTTAGGATCCATAGCGTTTTCATTGGCCAGTTTTGGAAAGCAGATTGTTATGCCTTTCTCCTTAGTGTGTCTTAGTCTGGAAGCTCTGCTGAAACCTGTTCAGCATCATAGCAACACACAAGGCTCCACAGACAGATGGGTAATAGTTGCACATGAGATGCATTGGTCATAAATCAAACTGGGTCTCCCATGTGGAAGGTGACAATTCTACCACTGAACCACCAATGCTTCATGAGTTTTTGACTTGCGAATGTTAAATAACTACCTTTAAAGAGCTAGGATCAGTTATTTTCTCCGTTTGTACCATTCCCTGCCTATCTTGTCTAGATTGATTGATACCACGTCTTCTGTATCTAAAAAGAATAATGGTGGTGAAACAAAATAATTTTTAAAACATTCTAATATTGTTACTTTTTAAAACTTATTTGAAAAGACTCCCTTGAAAAAAGCAACAAGATGACTTCTTTGTTGTTAGGTGCTGTCGAGTCATTTCTGACTCATAGAGACCCCATGTACGGCAGAACGAAACACTGCCCAGTCCCGCTCCAGCTCCATGATCCCTGCTATACTTGAGTCCATCATCACAGCCACTGTGTCAATCCATCTTGTTGAAGGCCTCCCCCTCTTTTGTTGACCCTCCACCCTGCCAAGTATGACATCCTTCTCCAAGAAATGGTCCCTTCTGACAACATAACCAAAATAGGTGAGATGAAGTCTGGCCATTCTCACTTCCAAGGAGCATTTCGGGTGCACTTCCTCCAGGACAGATTTTTTAGTTTTTTTAGCAGTCCATGGTACTTTCAGCATTCTTTGCCAGCACCACAACTCAAAAGCATCAACCCTCACAGAATTTCTAAATGGTGAGGAAGTTAAGAAAGTTGAAAGATAGAATGGACGGTTCTCAACTTGGGGATAAATTTATAAATCATAGGGCAACC
>NW_006923759.1:14093-21168 GCF_000298275.1 Orycteropus afer afer
TGGTACAGTGATTCTGTGTATTCCTGCCATCTTCTCGATGTTTCCTGCATCATTCAATGTTTTGCCCGTAGGTTGTAAAAAAGGGCTAATAATCTAACTCCAAAGGGTTCTATGATATTATTTCCACCAACAACCTCCCTCAAAGAAATGCAAGTTTCACTAATTGTTATTGTTTTTCCATAGCTATATCCCCAGTATTAGCACATTGCCTGTGACATAGTTAGTACTCATTAGGTAACTGTTAAAGGAATGAATGCGTAGCTACCCCTCATAACTTCACAGAACCTTAGAAAGAATGTAAGATTATCTGGGAACTATTTTGAGTTTTTCAGTAGAGAATGCCTTAAAACCCCAAGGTTATTTTCCTAATTGTGTTAATATTTTTTCTCTCTGATATATTTTAAGTTATCTAAATTTCAGCAACAAAAATAGTTTGCTGCTGACTATTACTAAGTGGGCTGATGGTTTTGTTTGTTTATTTATTTCTTTGGTTTTGAGATCATCTCATATTTTGTCTTTACTTCAGGAATCGCAAACTGCTTTCAAAAAATCCAAAGAATCCATATGAAGAGTCGAGCAGAGATGTGAGTGATAGCAGGACTACTGATGCTGAGACTAGGATGTCTTCTTGCCCCCAACCTTGGGTAATGCAATGAAATCAGATGATGCATAAAATGGCTTGATATTAATCCCAGTTCATTCTTCTTTATTCTTTACTATGTTCAGAGAGACCGGAATCTGTTACACCTCCTGGTTTGGGTTAATGTTAGCCAGAACCACATTCACTATGGAGGCTTTGGGTCAGGAAGGCAGAGTGAAGGGTTAAAAGGTGGAGAGAGAGCTGTGTCCTAAATTAAGGTAATACTAAACATAAAACCAAACAAACTGCCATTGAGTCAATTCTGACTCACAGTGACATTATATGGCAGAGTAGAACTGCCTCATAGGGTTTGCAAAGGTGTAAATCTTTACCGAAGCAGACTGCCTCATGTTTCTCCCATGGAGTGGCTGGTGGGTTTCAACAGCCAACATTCTGGTAAGCAGCCAAATGCTTTAACCACTGCACCACCAGAGCTCCTTTAAATTAAGCTAATAAGAAGGACTAAAACAGCACCATAATTTAATGGCACAAGAAACTTAGGAAAATTTTTTCCCTAACATGTAGCTTCTTCCTAGAATCTAGGTTTTTATGTGTTATGTGAAGAGTTCTTCCCAATTTTTAGGTTGTCCCCTTCCAATAATTTTTTTAAAAAACCCAAAATTTTGTTCCTAATATTCTTAATAGTTATTCTCTCCTATGAGTTATAATTTCAACATTAGCAACAAACTAATTGTCAGATTTAGCAAATAAAAGTTCAAGATGACCAGTTAAATTCCTATATCCCAAAAGTTCACATTTAAATTAAAATGTAAAGGAATGTTCCTATATTTTATCTGGTAAGCTTACATGTTTTCTAAAAAGTATAGTGGATTGAGAAGTTCGAGATGCTTCCTAGCTCACTCACTTCAGTAATTGATCTTCAAACACTAGAGAGCAGATGTGGGACAGGCATGTGAAAGCTGGACAATGAATAAGGAAGAGAGAATTGATACATTTGAATTATGGTGTTAGTAAAGAATATTGAGTATATCATGGACTATGCCACCACTCATCTCTCAGTTTGTCATACTGTGGTGACTTGTGTGTTTCTGTGCAGTTGGAGGCTATGGCACTGGTATTTCAAATACCAGCACGATCACCCATGGTGGATAGGTTTCAGTAGAGCTTCCAGACTAAGACAGTCCGAGAAGAAGGAAGCAGTCATCCACTTCTCAAAGAATTGGGCACTGAAAACCTTACCAATAGCAGTGAAACACTGTCTGATATATCACTGGAATACTGAATAGTCCTGAAACATCGTCTGATAAAGTGACAGATGATGAGCTCTGCAGGTGGGAAGGCCCTCAAAATACTACTGGGGAAAAGCTGCCTCCTCAGAGTAGAGCTGACTGTAATGATGTGGATGGAGTAAAGCTTTTAGGACCTCCATTTGCTGATGTGGCATGACTCAAAATAGGAAGAAACAGCTGCAAATATCCATTAACAATCAGAACATGGACTGTACAAAGTATGAATCTAGGAAAACTGGAAATTGTCAAAAATGAAATGGAATGCAAAAAGATCTATATCCTAGGCATTATTAAGCTGAAATTGATTGATTTTGACCATTTTGAACCAGACAACCATATGATCTGCTAGGCCAGGAATGACAAATTGGAGAGGAATGGCATGACATTCATGGTCACAAAGAATGTTTCAAGATCTATACTGAAGTACAATGCTGTCAGTGATAGGATAATATCCATATGCCTACAAGGAAGATCTGTTAATTCTATTATTCAAATTTACACACCAATCACCAAAGCCAAAGGTGTGGAAATTGAAGGTTTTCACCAACTTCTGTAGTCTGAAATTGACTAAACATGCAATCAAGATGTGTTGATTATCACTGGTGATTGGAATGCTAAAATGGGAAACAAAGAAGAATCACTGGTAGTTGGAAAATATGGCCTTGGTGATAGAAATAATGCTGAACATCGCATGATAGAATTTTGCAAGACCATTGACTTCTTCATTGCAAACATCTTTTTCAACAACATAAGCCATGCCTATACATGTGGACATTGCCAGATGGAGTACACAGGAATCAGATCAACCACATCTGTGGAAAGTGGCAATGGAGAAGCTCAATATCTTCAGCCAAAACAAGGCCAGGAGCTGATTGTGGAACAATCAGTTGAAGACAATTAAAACAAATCCACAAGAGCCAAAATATGACCTTGATTACATCCCTCCTGAATTTAGAGACAATCTGAAAAGTAGATTTGATGCATTGAACAATGACTGAAAACTAGAGGAATTGTGGGATGACATCAAGAACATCACCCATGAAGAAAGCAAAAGGCCATTAAAAAAAAAAAAGAGCTGAAGGAAAGGAAGAAAAGACCACAATGGATATCAAAAGAAACTCTGAAACTTGCCCTTGAATGGAGAACAGCTAAAGCAAATGGAAGAAATGACAAGATAAAAGAGCTGAACAGAAGATTTCAAAGAGCAGTTTGAGAAGATAAAGTCAGTTATTATAATGAAATGTGCAAAGACCTGGAATTAGAAAACCAAAAGGGAAGAACAAGCTTGGCATTTCTCAAGCTGAAAGAACTGAAGGAAAAATTCAAGCCTTGACTTACAATATGGAAAGATTCTATGGGCAAAATATTGAATGATGCAGTAAACATCAAAAAAAGATGGAAAGAATACATAGAGTCACTGTATCAAAAAGAATTGGTTGATATTCATCCATTTCAGGAGGTGGCATGTGATCAAGAATGAATGGTACTGAAGGAAGAAGTCAAGGTTGTACTGAAGGAATTGGTGAAAAACAAGGCTCCAGGAATTGAGAGAATACCCATTGAGATGTTCCAACAAATGGATGCTGCACTGGAGGAACTCACTTGTCTATGCCAAGAAATTTGGAAGACATCTACCTGGTCAACTGACTGGAAAATATCCATATTTGTACCCATTTCAAAGAAAGGTGATCCCACAGAATGTGGAAATTATTGAACAATATCATTAATATCACATGTAAGTAAAATCTTAAGGTAATTAAAAAATGGTTGCAGCAATATATTGACAGAGAACTTCCAGAAATGCAAGCTGTACTCAGAAGAGGATGTGGAACGAGGGATATCATTGTGAATGTCAGATGGATCTTGGCTCAAAGCAAAGAATACCAGAAAGATGTTTACTTGTGTTTTCTTGACTATGCAAAAGCATTTGATTGTGTGGATCATAACAAATTATGGATAACATTGAGAAGAATGGGAATTCCAGAACACTTGATTGTACTCATGAGGAACCTGTACATAGTTCAGGAGGCTGTTGTTCAAACAGAACAAGGGGATAATGCATGGTTGTAAATCAGGAAGGGAGTGTGTCATGGTTGTATCCTTTCCCCATACTTATTCCATCTGTATGCTAAACAAATAATCTGCAAAGCTGGACTATATGAAGAAGAACATGGGATCAGGATTGGAGAAAGACTCACTAACAACCTGAGATACACAGATAACACAACTTTGCTTACTGAAAGTGAGGATGACTTGAAGCACTTATTGATGAAGATTAAAGACTTAAGTCTGCAGTATGGATTACATCTTAACTTAAGAAAATGAAAATCCTCATAACTGGACCAATAAGCAGCATCACGATAAATGGAGAAAAGATTGAAGTTGTTAAAGAGATTCTATTACTTGTTTCCACATTCAACACCAATGGAAGCAGCAGTCAAGACATCAGATGACATATTGCACTGGGGACATCTGCTGCAAAAGACTTCTTTAAAGTGCTGAAGAGCAAAGAAGTCTCCTTGAAGAATAAGGCATGCCTAATGCAAGCCATGGTATTTTCAATCACCTCATGTGCATGTGAGAGCTGGACAATGAACAAGGAAGACTGAAGAAGAGTTGATGCTTTTGAGATGTGGTGTTAGTAAAGAATACTGAAAGTACCATGGACTGCCAAAAGAATGAACAAATCTGTCCAGGAATAAGCACAGCTGGGATGCTCCTTGAAAATGAGAATGGCCAGACTACATCTCACCTACTTTGGTTACGTTGTCAGAAGGGACCATTCCCTGGAGAAGGATATCATGCTTGGTAAAGTGAAGGATCAGTGAAGAAGGGGAAGGCCTTTAACAAGATGGATTGACACAGTGGCTGCAGTGATGGGCTCAGGTATAGCAAGGATTCTGAGGCTGGCACAGGACTCGGGGGTGTTTCATTCTGTTGCACATAGGATTGCTCTTAGTCAGAGCCAACTCAATGGTACCTAACAACAACAACAACAACAACATGGACTATGTGAAGAATCATCTACTTTGTTCATGTTGTCAGAAGGCATCATTCCCTGGAGAAGGATATCATGTTTGGTAAGGCAGAAGGTCAGCGAAAAAGGGGAAGACCCTCAATGAAATGGGTTGACACAGTGGCTGCAACAATGGGTTCAGGTATAGGAAGGATTGTGAGGCTGGCACAGGACTGGGCAGTATTTCATTCTGTTGTATATAGGGTTGCTATGAGTTGGAGCTGACTCAACGGCACATAACAACATGAGAAGATTGAACAAATACATCTTGGAGGACGTATAGCCAGAGTGCTTTTTAAAAGCAAGAGCAGCAAGACTTTAGCTTAGTTACTTTCAGCATGCCATCAGGAAAGACTAATTGCTAGAAAAGTACATCATGTTAGTGAAGTATAATGTCAGTGAAAATGAGGAGAAACCCTCCATGAGATGTATTGGCATGATGGCTTAGGACTGGACAACATTTTGTTCTGTTTTATAGAAGGTTGGTATGAGTTGGAGCCAGCTTGATGACAACTAATGACAGCAGGCAGTCTGGAAACTGTTAAAGGAATTTCCATTTCCAGAAGGCTGCCAGTGATAATTTAGCAGCCTTAGTGTTTGTTTTTGCTATTATTTGGCAGTTTAGTGTTTGCTGTTGGTATTATTTGTGTTATATATTGTCTTAGAGACCAGAATATATGGAAGGTCCATGGGAGATTGAAAGTTGTTGGCAAATGGGAAAGAGCTATTAGGAAGTGATATGGAAATAAAGGCAGTGTTTGGCATCCTTCCACACCATTTCCCCCATTCCCAAGCTCCCATCTCACCCACTGTGACTGTGCTTCTCACTAGCAGGTAATCATCTCTCTACCTGTTTTAAGCATTCAGAGTACTTAAATACTGCTCTGGTTACCTAATGCTGCTCTGACAGGAATATACCACAAATGGGATGGCTGAACAAACAGGAGTTTATTCTTTCATTTTGGAGGCTTTAAGTCCAAGTTCAAAGTGCCAGGCTCTAAGGGCTGCATGAAAGCCCCTCAATCTTGGGCTTCAGCTCTGCCTCCTACTCCCGGCCCACTGGAGCTAGAGGCTTTTCTTCACTTAGACAGCTGCTGGCTGCTGAGACTGACAACCTAAGGTTGACAAGAAAAAAGGCACAGTCCCAAAATTACCAAACCACATGACAGGCTATTAATTTAAGTCCATTGAAAGTCCCAAGGTTAGCAGAACATGGCAGGCTGCTGAACAACGACATAGCTGCATGCAGGGTTGAAGCATGCCATTAGGGGGAGACCATTCCCAAAGCTGCTTCTTATATATGGAAAACCTACCACATACCTAAAGCAGCTATTCAGCTGCTCCAATAGAGTCCACCATGGAGTTAATTACCAATCTCACCATGGGGAATAACTACATTCAGCTTCCCAGCCACTCAGTAAGGCCCAGCCAAGTTGACACAAAAATGTAACCACCAGAAATATGAAAATAAGAAATGAGTTTTAATCTTATCCTCTCAATCTTCAGCAAGTCACTTAACCTTTGTAGAACTCTGCTTCTTCTTCAGTACAACAAGGAGTTGGATTAGATAATATCTTAGATGGATAAGATGGTATGTATTACATCTCTCTAGATTTCTTTTTTCTTTCTTTTTTCCTGATTTAACGAGTCTGAAGTGGGATCTCTGCATCAGAGTTTTTTTTTTTTTCATTTAAATTTTTTTTTTTTTTATTATGATTTGGGTGAAAATTTACAGAGCAAATACACTTATCATATAGCAGTTCACACACACTTTGTCTCATGACATTGACCACAATTTACCACAATGCAACATCTCCCCTTTTACTTCCTCCCGATAGTTACATCTTCCCTGTGTCCATCCCTCCTTGTACTCCTGCCCCCTGAGCTATATTCCTGTGCATAAGCAGCCCTTCTTTCTCTCATGCTTGTTCTCTCCAAGGAGTGTATATACCTCAGGTAAATGTTCAATTCATATGCCTGTCTATTGTTTGGGTGGAAGCCACAGGCGTGGGTTCAATTCCAGACCTGAAGGGCAGCTAGGGGCCATAGTCTCAGTGGTTCCACCAGGCTCTATCAGATCAGCAAACCTGGTCCCCACCTTTTTTTTTTCCAAATGATTTTGAGTTTTGTTCCACATTGTTCTCCCTCTCTATCCAGCATCTCCTACAT
>NW_006923760.1:0-547 GCF_000298275.1 Orycteropus afer afer
TGAAGCTGAAGAAAGCTAAAACAAGTCCATGAGAACCAAAATACAACCTAGATTATAATCTACTTGAATTTAGAGACTGAAGAATAGATTTGACACATTGAACACCAATGACCAAAGACCAGATGAGTTATGGGATGACTGTGTTGGAGCTTAAATTCTAAAGCTCTTGGGTTGTGGAAGCCTGTGGTCTCTGGTGGGAGCCCCAACTCCATTTTGAGACTTGACCTGAGTTTCAGATGCCATTTGGATCTTTCTGACCATTAAACCAGCACTGTGGCTAAGCATAGACAAGTTCTAGGACAAACGTAAGGAAGGGCAGCGTGCCTTCAAGAAGAATGTGCTAAAAAGTAAATTATAGTCACACAAAGAACTAGGGGACTTGCCCAAGAGTGTCCTTTTCTGATTTAAATTAGGCTTGGGGTCTTGGTATTATGGTGGCGTAGTGCCTAAGGAGGAGCTCTGGTAGCATAGTGCCTAAGGCACTTGACTGCTCACCAGAAGGCTGGCAGTTCAAACCCACCAGCCACTCCTCGGAATGAAGGTTGGG
>NW_006923760.1:3243-6524 GCF_000298275.1 Orycteropus afer afer
AAGATTTTTACCAACTTCTGCAGTCTGAAATTGACCAAACATGTAATCAAGATATGTTGATTATTACTGGTGATTGGAATGCAAAAATTGGAGACAAAGAAAAATCACCAGTAGTTGGAAAATATGGCCTTGGTGATAGAAACGATGCTGGAGACCGCATGATAGAATTTTGCAAGACCAACAACTTATTCAGTGCAAATACCTTTTTTCAACAACATAAACAGTGGCTATACACGTGGACTTCACCAGATGGAATACACAGGAATCAGACTGACTACATCTGTGGAAAGAGGCAATGGAGAAGCACAATATCTTCACCCAAAACAAGGCCAGGAGCTGCCTGTGGAACAGACCATCAACTGCTCATAAGCACGTTCAAGTTGAAGCTGAAAACAATCAAAACAAGTCCATGAGAGTCAAAATATAAGCTTGATTACATCCCACCTGAATTTATAGACCATCTCAAGAATAGATTTGACACACTGAACAGTAATGACCAAAAACCAGAGGAATTGTGGGACGACATCAAGAGCATCATACATGAAGAAAGCAAAAGGTCATTAAAAAGATAGGAAAGGAAGAAAAGACCAAAATGGATGTCAGAAGAGACTGAAACTTGCTCTTGAATGGAGAGTAGTTAAAGCAAATGGAAGAAATGACAAGATAAAAGAGCTGAACAGAAGATTTCAAAGAGTAGCTCAAACAGACAAAGCCAATTACTATAATGATGTGTGCAAAGACCTGGAGTTAGAAAACCAAAAGGGAAGAACATGCTTGGCATTTCTCAAGATGGAAGAACTGAGAAAAAATTCAAGCTTTGAGTTGCAATATTGAAAGATTCTATGGGCAATACTTTGAACGATGCAGGAAGCATCAAAAGAAGATGGAAGGAATACATGGAGTCACTGTACCAAAAAGAACTGGTCGATGTTCACCCATTTCAGGAGGTGGCATATGATAAAGAACAGGCAGTATTGAAGGAAGAATTCGAAGCTGCACTGAAGGAATTGGTGAAAAACAAGGCTCCAGGAAGTGACGGGTTACCCATTGAGATGTTTCAGCAAACGGATGCTGTGCTGGAGGTACTCACTCAGCTATGCCAAGATATTTGGAGGACAGCTATTTGGCCAACTGACTGGAAGAGATCCATGTTTGTAGTCATTCCAAAGAAAGGTGATCCCACAGAATGTGGAAATTGTCAGACAATGTCATTAATATCACACACAAGTAAAATCCTGCTGAAGATAATTCAAAAATGGTTGCAACAGTATATTGACAGGGAACTTCTAGAAACTCAAGCTGGATTCAGAAGAGGACGTGGAATGAGGGAGTTCATTGCTGATGTCAGATGGATCTTGGCTGAAAGCAAAAAATACCAGAAAGATGTTTACCTGTGTTTCATTGACTTTGAAAAGGCATTCGACTGTGTGGATCATAATAAATTATGAATAACATTGCAAAGAATGGGAATTTCATGAGGAAGCTGTACATAGACCAAGAGGTTGTTATTTGAACAGAACAAGGGGATACTGCATGGTTTAAAATCAGGTACGGGAGCTCTGGTGGTGTACTGCCTAAAGCATTTGACTGCTAACCAGAAGACTGGCAGTTCAAACCCACCAGCCACTCCCTGGAAGGAAGGTTGGGCAATCTACTTCCGTAGTGATACCATCTCGGAAAACCAAGGAGGGGTCCCTATGAGTGAGTTGAATTGATATACAAATGACACAACTTTGCTTGCTGAAAGTGAGGATTTTCAATCGCCTCATATGCATATGAGAGTTGAACAATGAATAAGGAAGAGTGAAGAAGAGTTGATGCTTTTGAGCTGTGGTGCTGGAGAAGAATGCTGAGAGTAAATGGTCTGCTAAAAGGACTAATGGGAGCTCTGGTAGCATAGTGGCTAAGACATTTGCCTGCTAACCAGATGGCTGGCAGTTCAAACCCACCAGCCACTCCTCGGAAGGAAGGTTGGGCAATCCTACTTCTGTAGTGATACTGCCTCGGCAACCCAAGGAGGAGTCGCTATGAGTTGGGGCCAACTCAACGGCACATAACAACAACAACAACAACAAAAGGACTAACAAATCTGTCCTGGAGGAAGTGCAGCTGTAATGCTCCTTGGAAACGAGAATGGCCAGACTTCGTCTCACCTACTTTGGTCACGTTGTCAGAAGGAACCATTCCCTGGAGAAGGATGTCATGCTTGGTAAAGTGGAAGGCCAACGAAGAAACAGAAGGCCTTCAACGAGATGGGTAGAAACAGTGGCTGCAATGATGGGCTCAGGTATAGTAAGGACTGTGGGGCCGGCACAAGACTGGGCAGTGTTTCATTCTGCCGTGCACAGGGCTGCTACGAGTCAGAGACAACACGATGGCACCTAACAACAACAAGAGAACTGAGGCGGGCATTGACAAGCCCCCATGTGTGTTTCTGTCACAGCACTGAGAGGCTGAGATGGTCACTGAGAAGCCCCAGTGGGCGGTGTTTCCGTCACAGCAGCACCAGGACCAGAAGACAGTGACCATCGACAAGCCCAGGAGACTGAGACGGCCACTGACAAGCCCCCACGTGTGGAGTATCGATTACAGAAGCTCTAGAGAACTGAGACAGCCACTAGGCTAGCTTTCCACTGGGGAATCTGACCGGCCGTGAGCATGCCCAGAGGTCCCTACACGCACACTAAGTTTTATGGAGGCCGGAACCCCCAGAGCAGGGTGGGGGAACTGTCCAGGCAGGCCCTGCAGTCTCTGGCCGTGGTCTGGGTGGGCGATAGTGCTCTCTCTTGCCCCCTAAACACACTTGACTTGGTCCCCTGCTCTGCCCAGCTCTCCTTGCACCAGCTTGGGAGGATGTGGAACAAACAGTGCTGAGGAAGTCCCAGAGCCTGCTGATGCTGCAGCCTTTGAAACCTGGCTGCAGCCGAGCCTGATTTGAACTTCAGAGCTAATGTAATTAGCAACACCGCGTTTGTCGACAGAATATGTTAATGGACCCAAATAGTCCCCAATTACCTTCCTGGGGGGTTGGGGCCACTGTCCCCAGAGTCCTGCTGTGCCCTGGAGGGCTCTGGCCAGACCCGGGACTCTAGCTGATTTTAGGCCCTGGAGAGCCTGTGAGGTGGGCCCTATAATCTCCCCATTTCACAGGCAAGGAGTGAGAAGGGCAACTAAAGTGATCCCCAAATCTTTTTAACCCTAAACTGCCCTTAGCCCCTTCTTCCCAATGAGAAACTCAGAGGTTGTCCAGACTGGAGAGGTAGGGGAAGTTCAGAAGTGTG
>NW_006923760.1:6934-11910 GCF_000298275.1 Orycteropus afer afer
TTCACAGGTCCCTGCTCATCTCATCTGTCTCCTTCACCCCAGCATCTAGAAGAGCGGCCCATAGCAGGGACTGGATAAATGTTTGTCGAGTGACTGAATGAGCACAACAGGGAGGCGTGGAGCCAAGGCTGTAGTTCACCCCAAGCCTGGAAGATCGGCTCCCAGACCCAGTCTGGAAGGAAGCTCCAAACTCCATGGTCCCTCCTGTCCGCAAGAGGGTCCCGGGCAGGTTTCAGGATGTGGGTCAGAGGGATTGCCACTGGCTCTCCCCAGACGGCCCAGGACCCAGGCCTGCCCAGGCTGCAGACCTCTGGTCGGCTCAGTCTACCTTCACACCTCTAAGGGGCAGCCTGGTGTTTGCTGGAACCTGTGGTGTTCCACTTGGGAGCCTTTTGGTGAGATATGTGCATTCTGGTGGCCAGACGGCCTCAGGAAATCTCAGCCTATTCAGGTGTAAACGCATGGCCCTGGCTGGGCAAACAGGATCAGGAGGAGGTGGGGGTGGTGGGGTGAGGGCCGGCTCAGGGGCCGGAGCCACATCCAGGAAGACATACAGGGCTGGGGAGGTGTGAGGTGGGCTGGGGGCCCTGGGCGCGACCCTCACCAAGGAGCTCTGACCCAGCTGGGTGTGGGGTGAGGTTGCTGCCCACCCCAGTCTCTGCCACTCTGAGCCCCGGCCCAGCTTGGGAAGCGGTGAAGACAGCAGGGAGTCGGGCCCCTGGTTTCAGCCGACACCGACTGGGAGCTGCTGCCAGCCAGCCCACCCCCACAGGCCTCAGTCTCCCCATTTGCACAATGAGGCTTGGTTGCCTCTATGAAGGATTTCCAGTGCTTAAAGGTTTAGGGGGCCAGGGGTCGACCTTTGACACAGCACAGGAACCCTCAGTCCTGACTCCTTGAATGTTCCCCACGATGGGGCACTCACTCTCAACCCCAGATGGGGTGATTCCTGTGGCAGAGTAAGGCCTGCCTCGGGACACAGGGGGTCACCTCCTCCTGAGAACCTCCTTCAGGGTTCCCTGGAAGCTCCTCCCAGCTAGGGAGGCCAGACCAAGCCCAGGACTGGAGAAGTTTGAACATCATTAGGGAGCTCTGGTGGCCTAGTGCCTAAGGCACTTGACTGCTAACCAGAAGGCTGGTGGTTCAAACTCACCAGCCACTCTTCAGAAGGAAGGTTGGGCAATCTACTTCCACAGTGATACTGCCTCGGAAACCCAAGGAGGGGTCCCTATGAGTTGGGTCCGACTCAATGGCTCATAACAACAACAGCGAATAAGTTTTTAGCATAAGTTGGCCCAAAGGTTACACTTAAAGTGCTCATTGCTTAGCTGATGATCACGTTTCATGGAGCAACCTGTTTTTGTGTGCTCCACGTGGTGTCTGGGTGCCTCGTGCTGCTGTGACAGGCACCCCACACATATGGGCTTGAGTGACTGTCTCAGTCTCCCGGGGCTGCTGTGATAGACACACCACACGTGGGAGCTTTAACTGACAGCAATTGATCCTCTCACTGTTCAGGAGGCTGAAAGTCCAAGTTCAGCCGCCGGCTCCAGGGGCAGGCTCTCCCTCCATCAGCCCTGGGGCCGGTCCTTGTCTCTCTCAGCTCGGTAACCGTGGTGTTCCTTGGTCCCTTGGGGATCTATCTCCACGTGGCATCTGCCTTCCCCTGTATGTGCCTGCTCCTGTGTCTAAACTGTTGTTACAACTCAGGGGTGATCAGGCTGAGGCCCCACCAACACTGTTGTGACCTCTGTAACATAACAAAGGAAACCCTATTCCAAATGGGATTCTCCCCACAAGGATGTTGTTGTTATGTGCCGTCGAGTCAGACCTGACTCATAGCGACCCCTCCTTGGGTTTCCGAGGTGGTATCACCACGGAAGTAGATTGCCCCATCTTCCTTCTGCGGAGTGGCTGGTGGGTTTGAACCACCAGCCTTCTGGTTAGCAGTCAAGTGCCTTAGGCACTATGCTACCATAGCTCCTTCCCACAGGGATAGGGGTAAGCATTCCAGCACATTTCAGCTTCAACAACCAATTCAATCCATAACATCCAGAAACGCTGATCCTCTGCTGTTCTTTCCAGAGCTTTGGGGACCTTCCCCAGGACTCCAGGGCAGGCCCCTAGGGGGCTGGAGTCTCCTGCTGGCTGGCCAGCAGTACCCACCCCTTTGCCCTGTGAGGTCAGCCTGCCCTGGGGAGTTGGGAACCCAACTCCACCCCTGAGCCCCGCTTCATCCCTGGGACCCCAGCAAGTCTGGACATTTGACCCATTGAGGGCCTCCAACCCTCCAGGCAAAGGAGCCCTGGGGGTGCAGTGGTTAAGTGCGGGGCTGCTAACAAGAAGGTTGGTGGTTCGAACCCACCAGCTGCTCTGCAGGAGAAAGATGTGTCAGTCTGCTTCAGTGAAGACTATAGCCTTGGAAAGCCTATGGAGCAGTTCTACTCTGTCCTACAAGGTCACCACGAGTCGGAATAGACTCCACAGCACACAGCAGCTGTCCTCAAGGCCCTCTCTCAGCTTTCTTGCTGGGCACGTGCAAAGGCCCGGGGACAGGCATGGAAGGGAAGAGGCCCAAGTAGCTGGGGCAGGGGTTCAAGAAGAGGAGGGGGAGATGAGGGAGTGCCAGGGGCCGAGGGGAGGGTGGAAGGCCTTGGGGGCATGGTGAGACTTGGCTTGGCCTTGGACTGTAGTCGGAGGCTTTGGGCTGTTCTGAGCAGGGCAGGGGCCGGCTGTGACTTGCACCATTCTGGCAGCAGGCTGAGAGTCGGGAGTAAGAAGCAGAGGCCAGCCAGGAGGCTCCTGGAGCTGCCAGGCGAGGGCCCGGGGCCTGCGAGCAGGCCTGAGCTGGGAGACCGACGATGGGCAGCTTGGCGAGTGACTCCGCAAACCCCGTGGTGCCGGCCAGCTCATCAGCCAGCTGGCCGCCTCTCCGTCCCTGACTTTCATGACCACTGACCCCCAGCTTCGAGACGCGTTTGTTTTTCTCCTTTGCAATGAATGATTTATTTTCCGGTTTATCAAATGCACCCACCACCCATGAGCTCACAGACCAAAGGAAGAACGCCAGGAATTTCCCAGCAGGACCTGCACCAACCTCACCCCCTCCCCTCCGCAGGCATCTCCGCCGGCCCCCTCACCCCTGCCAGGCCCCACAGCCCCACGGTGGGAGCAGATTCCAGGCTGTAGGACCCACCCTCAGCCTCAGCAACTTGTTCCAGAAAGGTCCTGGCTGGCAGTGGGCATCAGAGGTGGCTAGTCTGCTCACCCGTGGGCTGGCCGCGGGCAAACAGGGCCGCGTACACTCCCAGAGGCAGCAGCCATCTGCCAACCGCGGCCACAGTGGGACAAGGCCCAGCAAGAGGTAGGAGAAGACGGCAGCAGAGGCCCCCGCCCCAGGTGGGTCTGCCCAGCACCGCTGTGCGCTCCGGGACAGATCAGTTAATCCCCTGCTCTGTCCGCGATCCAGCTGCAAAACAGTACTTAGGAGGCTCCGGCACTGGGGCCTTGGTTAAGCTGTTTGCAAAGCCCTCCCAAGTCTGCAGATGAAAGCAACGATTGAAGTGTGGGGGGCTCTCCCTGGCCCCACTTGGTCCCCGGTCCCCAGCAGGAGTAGGAAACCATGAAAGAGGGAAAAGGGAGTTCCAGGTCACTGGGTCCCAGCGCTGCTGGTTCTGTGACAGGCTGGGCCCTAGCAACCAGCCGGGCTGGGCTGGAACAGTTTCTTGAACATCCCCCTGCCAACCTAGGTACCTTCACTGTCCCCCTGCCACCCTAGGTCTCCTTAGTGTCCCCTGCCAACCTAGGTACCTTCACTGTCCTCCATGTCAACCTAGGTCTCCTTAGTGTCCCCTGCCAACCTAGGTACCTTCACTGTCCTCCATGTCAACCTAGGTCTCCTTACTGTCCCCCTGCCAACCTAGGTACCTTCACTGTCCCCTGCCACCCTAGGTCTCCTTAATGTCCCCTGCCAACCTAGGTAACCCCCCACACACAGGCCATTAGCATCACCTTTTTCGACTTTGTGGCTGAAGCCTGCCTAAGAGTGATGTTCAAGGCTCCGTCACAAGGCCCGGCCACCCCAGCCAGCCTGGCCCTCACCATCCTCACGCCACCTCTGCACCCTGTGTGCTGCTCCCCTGCCTAGTGTCACCTTTCCTTCTCTGCCCTTGTCCTGCTCACCCTTTGAGGCCTCCCTGCCCCCTGGGTGCCTCCTCCCTGCCTGCTGGACCCATGGTGATCTCCAGCCACTGTGGTCACAGTTTGTGGGTGAGCAGGCTCCCTGCCTGGGCATGCCATAGCCAGGGTTCCCTAGGCTTGGGGTCCCCAGAAGTCACATCTGAGGAGACCCCCAACCTCAGACACTGAGCTGGACTCCTGGCTCCTGGCCTATACATGTCCTCTCCAGCACTGAGGCTCTAGTCATCCTGAAGCCATCTTCTTACCCTTGAACAACCCCATTTCCACCATCTAGAATATTCCAAACCCCCTTCTGCATCTCTGTGCCCCAGCTCCTAGCTTAGGCTCTCCCAGGAAGAATGGGATGAGATGATTCATGTGGCACCACCCTGCAGCAATTGGCTCTGACCCCCTCACCTTGGCCAACACCTGGAGGGTTGGGATTCTTCCTACCTTTGCTTCCCATGCTCCCCAAGATCTCCCCAGCCCTCCATGGCAGCAATATACTAAGGGCGGCAGCTCCAGGTGTGGCCAGGGCTCGCCTGGGTGGTCTGTGCAGCACAGGGTCTCTCCACCATTCTGGTCCCCTGGCTAGGGCTTGAAAAGACCTGCCCCCTTCCAGCCATCGACCAGAGTCCTGACCCACCA
Source organism: Orycteropus afer afer (assembly GCF_000298275.1). Classification (NCBI taxonomy): domain Eukaryota; kingdom Metazoa; phylum Chordata; class Mammalia; order Tubulidentata; family Orycteropodidae; genus Orycteropus; species Orycteropus afer. The sequence goes on from NW_006923760.1 coordinate 11,762, forward strand.
GATTCTCCCTCAAGTAGCTCTGAGCCCAGAAAGGTGAACGATGGCTGATGGTCACTTGGGAAGTGGCAGGTTGTTCCCTCAAGGTGTGTGTCTCCCTAAGAGGTCCCAACAGGGACTGCAGAGCCTCCACCTGGGTGGGAGGGTCTTCC
>NW_006923760.1:12120-15503 GCF_000298275.1 Orycteropus afer afer
GATGCACTCCGGGGTCTGTACCCAGGAGGCTTGAAAGCAGGGGCTCCAACAGAAACGTGCACACCACTGTTCATTGCAGCCCTGCTCTCAGCAGCCAAAGGGTCAAGTGCCCATCAACTGATGATTGATAAACACACTGTGGTCCATCCATACGATGGAGTGGTACTCAGCCGCAAAGAGAAATGGCGTTCGGATACCTGCTACACCATGGATTAACCTGAAGACATGGTGCTGAAAGAAGTAAGTCAGACACAAAAGGGCAGATATTCTGCGATCCCACTTGTATGAAATATCCAGAATAAGATAAGGTTTTAGTGGAGCTTCGAGACGGAGACAAACCAGGCAGAAAAGCCTGCAGACTTGTCCAGATCAGCAAACATGCACCCTATGGGTCACGAGGGTCCGATTCCCACCCAGGCACAGGGAGGGCAGGGACTGGGCAGAGTTTCGTCCCATTGCACGTGGGCTCACCGTGCGTCAGGAGCTGACTCCAAGGCAGGTGACAACAGAATTGGCAAAAGGACAGCAATGAAAACTCACTAGTGGTAAAACCAGGGGCAGTGGGAGGGCCAATCAGGCTGTGACTGCAACGGGTATGGGGCTTCCATTTGGGGTGATGAAGGTGTTCTGGTGATGGTAGTACAGCACTGAGAATGGACTAAACACCACCGATTGGACGCTTCACAATGGCTGAAGCAACAGAGTTTCTGTTATGTGTATTTTACCACAATAGAAAAGATTCGTGCCTGTCGAAAAGGCAACAGCCCATCTAAAGGGGGCACTTAAGTAATACTCGAATTTGTATCATTGTTGGGTGCTGAGATGGTTGACATCATGTGTCTACTTGGTTAGGCCAGGATTCCCAGTATTGTGTGGTTGTCCTCCATTTTGTGATCTGATGTAATTATCCTCCTCCAGTTTGTATGTTGTAAATCCTAACCTTTATGTGTTAATGAGTCAGGATTCATGTGGGGTGTACTTGAGTCACAGCCTTATAAGAGGGCATGACTCAGGTCACACCCTTACTCGAGTCACACCCTCACTCAAGTCACACCGTCACTCAAGCCTCACCCTCACTCAAGTCACACCCTCACTCAAGTCACACCCTCACTCAAGTCTCATCCTCACTCAAGTCACACCCTCACTCAAGCCTTACCCTTACTCTGATGTAAGAGGAGTTTGGGGCTGTGATCACACCCAGTATACATGTGGATGCTCTGGCAAGGCTCTCCCTTGCTCTGGATCCTCCATCTGGCTTGTCATCATCTGACCTCTGGTTCTTGAGACTTAAGTTAGCAGCCTGTTATCTGACCTGCTGACTCTGGGATTCAGGAGCTTCTGCAGTCCTGTGAGCCAATAGTCTGCCACTTGACCTGCCAATTTTGGGTGCATCAGTCCCTGCAACCACATGAATCAGGAGAAACCTCCAGCCTGATGCCTGACACATGGATTTGGGACTTACCAGCTTCCACATTTCCTTGAGATAAATCTCTCTCTCTCTCTCCCTGTTTCTCTCCTCTATCTATATATACTTTACTGGTTTTGCTTCTCAAAACCAGAACCCAGCCTAAGATATTAATTTGGTACTGGAGTGCTGCTCTAACAAATACCTACAATGTGGAAATGGTTTTGCAATTGGGTAATGGGTAGGGGCTAGAAGAGTTTGAAGGTGCCCAACAGTAAAAGCCTACATTGCCTTGAAGAGACTGTTGGTAGAATTATGGGCATAAAAGGCAATTCTGGTGAGGGCTCAGAAGGAAGGGAGGAGAGCTACAGAAAAAGCCTCTGTTGTCTTAGAGAATACATATGGTGCCGACAACAGAACATTGCTAGAAACGTGGATGTTGAATGTACTTCTTGTGAGACTTTAAAAGAAAATGATGAACATGTGATTAGACAATGGAGAAAGGGTGATGCTTTTTATGCAGTGGTAAAGAACTCACCTGAGTCATGTTCAAATGTTTGGTGAAGGGAGAACTTGTGAATGATGAATTTGGATATCTGGCTGAAGAGATTTCTAAGCAAGATCTTAAAGGAGCTGCATGGTTCCTCTCTACTGTTTAGAAAAAATGCAAAAGGAAAGAAATAGACTTAAAAATAACTATGCAAAATGAAAACAAAAAGTAAAGATTTGGAACATTCTGTTGTAAGGACACGTGTCCCAGAATTTTGGCAACACAAACTTTTGTTAAAGAGACTAAACCTGTGGCTGATGGATCTAACCAACTTGTGGTAGTTAAGGTTGTGTTCAACTTGATAGGGCCAGGGCTTTGAGTGGTTGGCAGCTGCATGTGGTTATTCCCCATAGTGAGATTGGAATCACCTCTGCGATGGAATCTCCTGTGAGCAACTAAGGAGTCGAAGGACAGTTACTTCCAGTTTATTTGGAGAAACGTTGGGAAAGGTCTCTAACTTTTTAGCATATTTTGGATCCTGCTTTTGGCCAAGTCTTCATCTCCAGTTCCCGGACTTGAACCAGTGGCCTGCCGTGTTGCCTGCTGGTCTTGGTATCGTGCCATTTTACCTCCTGATCTTGGGTTTGTCAGCCTCAGTAGCCAGTAGCTGCCTGAGTCAGAAGAATCCTCCAGCTCCAGTGGACCTAGGACAAGAGGCAGAGCTGAAGCTCAAGGTCAAGGGGCCTTCACCCAGCACCTAGAGCTGGCACTCTGAACTTGGACTCCCAGCCTCCTAAACTGTAAGAGAATAAATTCCCATTTGTTAAAACCATCCCCTTGTAGTATGTCTCTTATAGCAGCACTAGAGAACTAAGGCACAACTACTACAGCAGAAAATCCATCATCTTAGACTGATGGGAACAGAAAAGAATGACAAGAGAGAATGCTGTCTACCTCTTGGGATTCTACAGGCAGGAAACAAGCTAAAGGAGCTATATCTGTGGTCCTCCAAGAAAAGAAACGGACCATCACTGTAGCAGCTCGGAGATCAGCAGAACCGTTGGGAGGATGGGAGATGGGACCTTCTTAGTTTCAAAGGGTGAGGCCACAGCCTCCTAGGTTTCAAAGAGTCAGATCTTTGCCATCTTGTTTCCAGAGTGTAGGACTACAGTTAAGGTATGCAGGGGTATGGGGCCACTGCCCAAAGCTGAAGAGACAGGACTTCCATGACCAAGGGGCAGAAGAATGGGGCTGCTAAGACTGAGGGAATGGTTTCACCACTCAGGTGAACTAGGAGAATGGGACCGCCCAAGGCCAAGGGAGCAGAGTTGCTATCCCAGTGGGCCTGGAAGGAGTTGTAGCCCAGGGCTTAGGGGCTTTCATGTGGAATGCAGAGAGCAGGACCATTGCCCAGATGGTCTCAGAGAACAGGGGATTACTTTCAGGCCTTGAGGGCTAATGTAGCTTGCTCTGCTGGGTCTTAGACTT
>NW_006923760.1:17843-19310 GCF_000298275.1 Orycteropus afer afer
GAAATAAGCATCAAGAAATTTCTAAAACTCCTACCATCCCATCCCAGGGCAGGGTGGTGCGCGGGGAGGCCTGGGTTTTAGCAGCAGGTGAGGACTGATGGTTGCAAGCCTGGAGTCTGCACATCACTAGGCCACCATCCCTCCCTGGGGAAGCGGGCTTGGAAGCTGGGTCGGGAGTGGGCAGGTACTCCAGACTCAGAGATGGCCAGTGTCCTGTTCATTCATTCATTCACTCATTTGTGCCTCTGTGGGGCTGACACCTGCTGAGGGCCTGCTCAGGCCCCAGGCGAAGGTCTGGGAATCTCAGGAGAGTGGCTGAGTCAGGAAGGTGCAGAAAGGGCAGGCGGGGTGCTGAGGGCAGTGTCAATTCTTTGCACATCCCCTATTCCCTCCCCACAGCCCCAAGCTGTCTGATCCATCTTTTCTTGACTGAACTGAGGGGATGCTGACTGCATCACCGACCCGGGGCACTGGGGGCTCTCCACCAAGGAGGACGGAGTCTTCTCTGAACCAGCACCATCTTTTTCCCCAGATCTCCTGGAGAAATGCTTTGTTGACACCCTGCTGCAGCGGGCTTGAATCCCATCTGCTAAGCTAACCTTCATGGGGGCCCTACAGTGTGCTCAGCCCTGGGCTGGGAGTCAGACATGGGCTCTGCTGAGAGCTTCTGGTCGGATGGTGCTTTCTGGAACAGCCATCCGAGAAACTGGACTGCTAGACTCCCGCCACTCTCCCATCCGCATCCCCAGTGGCTGTCGTCACAGGAATAAAATCCACACCTCCTGTGGGAACAGACCCTGCTGTGTGCCCTATCCCTACCCCTGTCTCCCCACTTCCCTCACCTGCTGCTCTCCAGTCACACTGTCCTTCCAGGTTGACCGTCCAGTGGCCCAAGCCTTTCTACCCCACGGCCTTTGCACGTGCTGTTCCTCCCGGTCCCTGCAGGCTGGCTCCTCTCCCCAGGAGACTTCAGCTCAAACACAGGCTTCCCAGACCTCTGTAGCTGAGGCGGCACCCTCACTCCCACCACAGTCAGCCTCTATTTCATTTCCTTCACAGCACGTGTTACTACCCTACATCATGCCATGTATTCGTCCTCTTGTTCATTATTGACGTCTTTCCCAGATGCCGGGCCCCTGTGAGCAGGGACCAAGTCTGTCCAGTGGCTGCTGTGTCCCCATCGCCTGGCACAATGTCTGGCACACTGTTGGTGGGTGCCATCGAGTTGACCCTGACTCATAGTGACCCCAGGGAGCGCTGGTGGTGCAGCGGTTAAAGTGCTCAGCCGCCCACCAGCCGAGTTGCGGGAGGAAGATGAAGCAGACAGCTTCGGTAAGGATCACAGCCTTGGAGACCCTGTGGGCCGTTGTACTCAGTCCCATCGGGTTGCCGTGAGTCGGAAACAACTCAGCGGTGCTGGGTGTGGTTTGGGCTTTGCTTCCGTAAGGATCACAGCCTTGGAGACCC
>NW_006923760.1:19870-20514 GCF_000298275.1 Orycteropus afer afer
GCTGATGGGGCGGCCACCCGGCCCGGCTGTGCGTTCTGTGTTTGAACTCCTGTGGGGATCCCCAGTAATCCCTTGTCTCTGAACTAATCTTGAGTCCATGAGGCCACACTGACTCTCTGGTGTTGCTATTCTCTGAAGTTCATCTCGGGGGCCGGGGAGGGGGGGATACAAAGAAAATCCTCCCTCACACCCCAAAGAAAGCTGCAAGTTAAGTGTCGCAGAGTTTGGGGCTCGTCGGAACCAAAGAAGACGGCGGAGCCCAGCCCCAATGGGGCCCACAGCCTTTGAGGGCCAGCTGTGCCCGGCGGGTTTGTAGTGCGGGCGGCACAGCCTGCCAGCTGTTCTCCGGAGAACCGCCACTTCAAACGCCGCCGAAGCCCATTACCTGAGCAGGCCTTGTGAATTTCAAAGGCCACCAGCTGAACTTTCCCTGTCATCATTAGCTCTCAACTTGTCTTTAATGGACCATTCGGGGTGCGGCAAGGAGAGCCCCCACATCATGACTGATGGTCGGAGCGCCCACCTGGAGGAAGCCACCTGCAGCATCCGCTCGGCAGTGCCTGCTCCGGGGACGGCCAGGACCCTGCCAGCCACGGTGCTGCCGCGCCGGGGTCCGAACCAAGGCTCGGAGTCTGCAGGCGGCC
>NW_006923761.1:0-4932 GCF_000298275.1 Orycteropus afer afer
AGAAATGCCGAGCATGTTCTTCCCTTTTGGTTTTCTAACTCCAGGTCTTTGCACATTTCATTATAGTAATTGGCTTTGTCTGCTCAAGCTGCTCTCTGAAATCTGTTCAGTTCTATTATCTTGTCATTTCTTCCATTTCCTTTAGCTACTCTTTGCTCAAGGGCAAGTTTCAGAGTCTCTTCTGACATCCATTTTGGTCTTTTCTTCTTTTCTTATCCTTTTAATGACCTCTTGCTTTCTTTATGGATGATGCTCTTGATGCCATCCCACAATTCTTCTGGTTTTTGGCCATTGGTGTTCAATGCATCAAATCTATTCTTTAGATGGATTCAGGAGGGATATATTCCAGGTCATATTTCAGCTCTTGTGGACTTGTTTTAATTGTCTTCAAATTCAAGTTGAACTTGCATATGAGCAGTTGATGGTCTGTTCCACAGTCAGCTCCTGGCCTTGTTTTGGCTGAAGATATTGAGCTTTTCGATCACCTCTTGCCACAGATGTACTCAATCTGACTCCTGTGTACTCCATCTGGTGAAGTCCACATGTGTAGCTGCTGTTTGTGTTGTTGAAAAAAGGTATTTGCAATGAATAAGTCATTGATCTTGCAAAATTCTATCATGCGATCTCCAGCGTTATTTCTGTCACCAAGGCCAAATTTTCCAACTACCAGTGATTCTTTTTTGTTTCCAACTTTTGCATTCCAATCATCAGTGATAAGCAACCCATCTTGATTGTATGTTTGTTCAATTTCAGACTGCAGAAGTCGATAAAAATCTTCAATTTCCTCATCTTTGGCTTTGGTGCTTGGTGCATAAATTTGAATAATAGTCGTATTAACTGGTTTTCCTTGTAGCATATGGATATTATCCTATCACTGACAGCATTGTACTTTCAGACAGATCTTTAAATATCCTTTATGATGATGAATGCCACACCATTCCTCTTCAAATTGTCATTCCCAGCATAGTAGATCATATGGTAATCTGATTCAAAATGGCCAAAACCAGTCTATTTCAGCCCACTAATGTCTAGGATATCAATCTTTCTGTTTTCCATTTCATTTTTGACAACTTCTAATTTTCCTAGATTCATACTTCATACATTCTATATTCCTATTATTAATGGATGTTTGCAGCTGTTTCTCAATTTGAGTTGTGCTACATCAGCAAAGGAGGTCTTGAAAGCTTTACTTTATCCTTATCAGTAAGTTTGGTCCTACTTTGATGATGCATTAGTTGTATTCTGAAACCCTTCTGACCTAAAGGGGTCATTCTCCTGCACTGTATCAGATATTGTTTCCGGGCTATTCATAAAGTTGCACAGTATGTATCAGTGTTTCTCTGCTATTCATAAGGTTTTCCCTGGCCAATTCTTTGAGAAGTGGATAGCCTCTTCCTTCTTCCTAGTCTGTCTCAGTCTGTAAGCTGCACTGAAACCTGTGCACCATGTGGAACCTTGCCAGCACTTGCAACACTGGCACAGCCTCAAGCCTCACGACAACACATAAGCCACCATAGTTCCACAAAATGACAGACAAGTTTGTCTCGCTTAGCTGTTTGATACCTCTCCACCCTCCCCTTATCTGGCTCCCTGGCTGATACTCTGTTCTGTCCTCCCCTCTGACTTCTATTTCCCCCACTTTCCTGGCTGGTGGGGGTGGGGCCTGGGTCGCTCCCCTTACCTGGCTGCCTGGATGCTGCTCTGCAGCTTCTTATAAAATACCAAAAGCAGTGTGACAATGGACTGTACTGGTTTGTCATGTACTCCATCACCCAGAGCAGCTGGTCTCAGTGAATGATCTACTTAACACTCAATTACTTGTCAACTACAAGACAATAACCTAAAAGGATAAAGTTCTAATTTACAAGATACAGTATATACTTTGAATTGGTAACCAATGAATATGGGTGTTTTTCCTTCTAGGGCAACAACACATTGGTCTGGGAGTCAAGGGGTAGAAGTGGGAGTAGCTCCTCTCATTATCACACCTAATAACTCATAAGCAAGATCTTTGTTTCTCATACCTGTAACTCTGAGCTCCATTAGTTTCAAAGTCTTGGTTCCCAAGGGAGGAATGCTTCCACCAGAAGACACAACAGTAATTCTACTGAATTGGAAGCTAAGATTGTCACTTGGACATTTTGGATTAAATACCCATAGCCATTGAGTTGACTGGGCCTGAAATTGGCCAAAATGGTTTTGCTGAATTACCTACATGGTACTGACTCCTAATGAAGGAATGGAATGTCCTGATTAATAGTACTGGTGTGTAACTACTGGTGAGGAGTTTCTTGTATCAGTGTGTTAGCATTGTTTACTGACCATCTCATGAGACCAACCCCAGGGATTTTGTTGTTGGGGCTGGTTATATGGCCAGAATATGCCTGTGACCAACAAGGCATAAGAAATACTAGCTGAGACTCCATTTTGGCCTTCTTGGTTCTGACATATTCCATTTTGGTGGTTCCTGATCCAAGAGAGATAGTGCATTCATATGGCCCTGTATTAGTTTCCTATTGCTGTGAAATAAGTTACCACAAATTTAGTGGCTTAAAATAACACAAATGTATTATCTTACAGTTCTGGAGGTCAGAAGCCCAAAATCACTGGGCTAAAGTTAAGGTGTTGGCATGGTTCCTTTTGAAGGCTCTAGTGAAAAATCCATTTTCCTTGCCTTTTCTAATTTCTAGAGCCTGCCTGCATCCCTTGGCTTGTGACCCCTTCCTTCATCTTCAAAGTCAGCAAAGTAGCATCTTTAAATCTCTCTTTCTGACCTTTGCTTCTGCTGTCACATCTTTTCTGATCTTCCTGTCTCCCTCTTAGAAGTACCCTTGTGATTACACTGGGGCCTTCTGGGTAATCTCCCCATTTTAAGATACTTAATCACATATGCAAAATTCCTTTTGTCATACAACATATTTACAAGTGTCAGAGATTAGGCTCTTACAAAGGGAAGACAACTGGAGCACATAACTGGCCTCTCTGGACCTCTTGCTGTAAGACAGTTTTTGCCTATAATCAATATTGTTATTTTAATTCAATTGCTATATTGCATCCTTTTTCTTGCAATAAACTGTAGATTTGTTAGCATGGTCATTTTGAATACTAGAAGTATTCTTTAACAGTCAAACTCTGTCACCATTAATGCAGAACTCCTTATGTCACTGAAAACAGGCAAAGAAGGGTGATTTTACAGGATGAGATGACTGATACTAATTACCAGGGAGAAACTGGGTTGCTGCTACATTAACAGGTGGAAGAAAGATTATGTCTAGGACCTCAGGGGATGCTCTAGGACACTTCTTAGAGCTTCCATGTCCAATATCAAATGTTAACAAAAAAATATGGACCCTTCCCCACCCTCAAACAAAATAAAACAAAAAAAACAGAACCACTAAAGATTGAGACATTTCAGGAATGGAAGTTTGGATCATCCCACCAGATTAAGAACCCTGATCAGCTGAGGTCCTGGCTAAGGCCAAAGGAAATTTGGACTATGTAGTAAAAAAAAAAAAAAAGTCATATATACCAACTATGGCCTTGTGCTAGTTAAAGTTATGGGTCAGCTTGGCAGGGCCTGGTTTTTGAGTGGCTGGGCAGCTGGATGTAGTTATTCCTCATGATGATACTGGTAATCAACTCCATGGTGGAAGTTACTGTGAGCAGCTGAGTAGGGATATGGTCTGCTTCCAGTATATAAGATAAAGCTTTGAGAAAGGTCTTGAGCTTCTTGGCACATCTGGATCCTGCATGTCATCTCAGTGGCCTGCCATGTTATCTGCTGATCTTGAGACTGTTTCTGGACTTGAACTAGTGGCCTGCTGTGCTGCTTGATAATCTTGGGACTGTGCCATTTTACTTGTCTGTCAACCTTAGGTTTGTCAGCCTCAGCAGCCAGCAGCTCTTGAGTTAAGAGATGCCTCCAGCTCCAGTGGGCTGGAAGCAAGAGGCAGAGCTGAAGCCCAATTGTGGGGCCTTCACTCAGCCCCTAGAGCTGGCACTTTGAACTCGGACTGCTAGCCTCTTAAACTGTAAAGAATAAGTCTATTTGCTAAACTCATACATTTGTGTTATTTTCTGTTAGAGTAGCACTAGAGAACCAAAACAGGCCTTGTAACTAGTTACCAAAATGTGGAAGGTAGAGTCTGCTTATTATAGATGTGTGTAATAAACATAAGCCAATTTTTTCTCTTGCTTCTCCTTCCCCTTATCCTTTATTTAAAAATTGCAATATAATTCTCATACCACAAAATTCACCATTTTAAAGTGCACATTTAGTGTTCTTTAGGATATTCACAAGGTTGTACAGCCATCACCATTATCAATTCTGGAATATTTTCATGACCCCAAAATAAAGCCCATATCCATTAGCAATCATCCTCCATCTCTCTCTCTTCCCTCTGCCTTGGGAGATACTAATCTACTTCCGTTTGGATGGATTTGCCTGGACATTTCATATAAATGGAACATACAATATGTGGCCTTTTGTGTCTGGTTTCTTTCACTTAGCATAATGTTTTCAAGGTTCATATCACATATCAGTATCAGTACCGCATTCCTTTCTATGGCTGAATATTCCGTTGTACAGACATATCACTTTTTTTTTTTAATCCATTCAACTATTAATGGACACTTGGGTTGTTGTGACTTTTTGGCCACATAGACATCTACAGTTAAAAATTTCTCTTTGAAAGCATGAAGAAAACTAAAATTCATGGAAACAATTAGTCCTAGCGACTGGTACACCATCCAATCTGCAGCCTATACAACTATAAGACCAGAAGAACTAGATGGTGCCTGGCTACCACTGTCATCGACTTAAAGGGGATCTATTTAAGAGATCCTGGATAGAGAGGGAGAACAATGTGCAACAAAACTCAAAATCACTTCAAGGAAAACAAAAAAAAAGGTGGGGACCAGGTTTGCTGGTCC
>NW_006923761.1:6877-8720 GCF_000298275.1 Orycteropus afer afer
GTTGAACCGCCAGCCTTCTGGTTAGCAGTCAGGTGTCTTAGACACTATGCTACCAGAGCTCTGTAGTGATTAATTGAATACTAATTAATTTCTTCCGGGAGTGGCTGGTGGGTTTGAACCACCAGCCTTCTGGTTAGCAGTCAAGTGCCTTAGGCACTATGCTAGCAGAGCTCCTATATAGGTAGATAGCTATGGCAAAATATTAATAATTTTTTAATCTAGAAAATGGGCATTTGAGTACTCACTGTAATATTATTCCAAATTTTCGGTATATTTAAAATCTTTCATAATAAAACACTGGCAGTAAAGGTTTCCTGAATATTTGGATAAATATCAGGTCCAGTATAAAAAAGTTAAACATGATAAAGCGTGAAAATCTCCAAAATGATAGGTTAGTGTTAGGCTGAAGCAAACCCAAGTCACCAACATTCTAGTTAGCAGCTTCCTCCGGGTGTCAAGCCCTGATGAGACAGCCTAATAAGACAACCAAGGCGATAAAACCCACCCAGACTGGAAAGTCCCATGCAGTGGCAAACTTCCTCTTGTGAAAGCCTCCTCATGCTAATTAAGTACAGACCCATGCTAACAGCTAATTGGACCCCACCATTTCCTTAGTGTCCCCACTTAGGTCCTCCACAAGACTATAAACCCTCCCCTCCCCAGCCAGGCGGTGCAACTTCTCAGGCCCCTCTCAGGGACCCGTGAACCTCGCCCGGGCCCCTCTTTGGGGCCCGTAAACCTCACCCGGAAACTCGGAATAAAAACTTCTCTTTAACCTCACTTTTGTGCATCCTCTTCTCCTTACTGTGACCTTACATTTGGTGCTGAAACTTGGGAAGAGGAGTAGAACTCGAGGGAATTCTTACTCCCCTTCTCCCTCTTCCCTCCAGACCAGGGAATTCCAGCCCTCTACATCCACCACCGGTAAGTCACATCTTATTCTTTATTCAATGCCCACCAGAGGACATACATTTTGTATTCTGTTGTCCTCCATCCTGTGGGCCATTTTAATTTTTTGGCTCTGGGCGATGAACCAGTGCCTACTACCAAATGGTTTAAATTAGTTCTGTTATAACCTGTCTGCGTCTGACTGAGAAGTTGTGTGAATGTTTCTGTGACACTCCAAGATCTAAGTCACAGAGTCTGAGTGGGCCTTCAGTTGATTTCCGTGTGAAGTCGGATTGGCATAACGGTGTGGCTCTGCCCTCCGCTCTGGGGCTTATACAGAGACACCTTAGCCAAAGACTCACTTAAATCCCCGAGAGGGGAGTGGACAACCGGGCATCTGACTGGTCCTTGGGACATGTCTCCAGTGTAATTACTTTTCTCTTTTCATGTCTCCAGTGTAATTATTTTCCTCTGTTAATATCTCCTGTGGATTGCTTTTGGAGAATTGACTTGCCCAAAGGTCTGAGTTTTGTTCCGGAGTTTCTGCATCACTGGCACAGAGTTCCAGGAACCCCAGAAATATCGTGGTACCACATCAGAAACTCCTCACGGTCTGGGAGTTTGGTTGCTCGGGGACGCCTGACATCCTACCTCCCTGAGGGTGTACCCCTCGTTCAACTGTCTAGCGTCAGGCGGAGACGTCCACCTACGCAAAACAGTCAGACTGGCATAGAGTTCTGGTGGCCCTATCCTGCTGCCATAGGGTTCTGGTGGCCCTATCTGAAAAACTCAGAACCAATGAGTAATCAAGACTCCAAAATCAATCCAACAACCCCTCTGGGGTGTTTATTAACGAACTTTAAGACCTTATTACTAGACCAGGACCTCTGTCCCAGATGCCTTATCTTTTATTCCACTACAGCATGGCCTCAGTACCAACTAGACAATAACTCTC
>NW_006923761.1:9440-10654 GCF_000298275.1 Orycteropus afer afer
GACCCGCCAGAAGGCCGCCTTACAGGCCAATGCCTTACTAGCAGCCCTGAGGCCAGCACATAGCAACAGAAGACCTTCCTCAGCGGCTCCCCGATCCTACTTCAAGTGCGGTAAGGAAGGGCACTGAGCCAAATCCTGCCCTCAACCCTGATTGGTCCCCGGCCCATGTCCAGCATGTGGTTTGAAAAGACATTAAAAGAGTGACTGTCCCTCTGTGTCAAACACGAAAAAACATCCTCCCTATGCACTAACCCGCTGTTGACAATCTTGGGCCTGGCTACTGATGACTGAAGGAGCCCGGACTCAACAACCCCGATCACTCTCGCTGAGCCCAGGGTCACTATCAAGGTAGCAGGTAAGTCAATCTCCTTTTTAATTAATACTGGGGCTACCTATTCTGTACTCCCTTCCTTCTCAGGACCATGTTTCCCTTCCTCAGTCTCTGTTACGGGAATTAACGGGCAACCCTCAAACCCCCCCCACGACAGGCCCCCTTACCTGTTTAGTACATAACAAAATTTTTACACACTCATTTCTTATTATACCAACCTGCCCTACCCCCCTTTTAGGGCAAGATTTCCTCGCAAAAATTAAAACCACTCTCACCTGCACTCAAAATCACTCTGCCTCACTTCTACTATCACTCACCACTACCTCCTCACAGACACCAACCTTCCTCATGTCCCCTGACCTTGTTAATCCATGCATATGAAATACCACTTCCCCATCCATTACCTCTCATCACCCTCCTATTATAGTATGTTAAAAAAACCCTACACAGTTCCCATCTAAACCCCAATTTCCTATCTCCTGTACACGCTGACACAGCCTAAAACCTTTCATACATTTTTTATCTAAAAAACTCTTAATATCCACTCAATCCCTTTATAACACCCCTATCCTATCAGTGCAAGCAGAACAAATATTACAAGTTCTATCCACAGACCCTCAAAAACACACACCAACCCCTTCCTTTCCTTGACTCCACTACATTAAAAAAAAAAAAAACAGCAACTCGCCATTCACGTAGTTTCAGTTTCCATTAACCACCTGACTACTTACCCTTATAAACCCATTTATACTAATTACCATCTTCTTCCTTTTTGCCCCTTACCTCCTCAAGTTTCTCCGAAGCCAACTTAAAAAAATATCTCAGGTCACGGTGAATCAACTTCTCTTACATCCTTACACCAAGTTGCCAACTGACAACCCCA
>NW_006923761.1:11544-12474 GCF_000298275.1 Orycteropus afer afer
AAGGAAGATGAGGCAATCTACTTCCGTAGTGATACTGCCTTGGAAACCCAAAGAGGGGTCGCTATGAGTCGGGTCCAACCTAACAGCATATAACAATAAGAACAACATATTCATAATAACTAGAACTGAAAACCAAATACCTGAAGTAGGTCTCTTTGGCAGGAAACAAACAGACTTAAACAAAAAAGAAAATTTGTTAACTCATATAACTAAAAGGAATTTAAAAAGTATAACTGCACTAAGGTGCTGAAGGAATGTCATAAGGAATCTATTTCTTTGTCTTGTCTTTGTCTCTGTATAAGGTAGCATAGATAGTCATTGGAAGCTCTAGACTCATCTCCAGCTAGTTTAGCAACTGTAGAATTTTTTCTCTTAGTTCCAACAGAAGTATTATAGCTAAATCTAGTTGGGCAGGATGGGGTTATTTGGACTGACATTGGGAAAAAAGAAAATCAGGGTGCCATATTAAAAGAAGCAAGTGAATAAATGAGCAAGGCAAAACAAGAAATGGTCAGGACTGGAATCCACTTTCGTATTAGAATAAGAATTAGAGACAACTTGTAAAACAGAAGGAAAATAATGTTATCTCTTTATTCTCAGAAGATAATGTATACAATACATCAAATGAGATAATTACTTTACAGTCTTTCACATTAATATAGGCTTTGAAAGCTTCAAACATGACTTTTCCAAATGTTTGGAAAAGTAGATATTACAATGTATTTTTATATAATTTAGTGCTGATAAGACTCTTTACTATAAATATCCAGAATGTGCCTATTTGTTTGTTTTTATTGAGATGTTATTTATATATCATAACATTCAACTGTTTAGAATATATATCAATTTGGTTTTCTCATTGGATCATGTCTGCAACCGTTATCTATTCATCAACCTCAAGTAGCTTTGGTGGCTTAGGAAAGCAGCTAT
>NW_006923761.1:12574-16148 GCF_000298275.1 Orycteropus afer afer
TGGGGTAATCTACTTCCGTAGTGATACTGCCTCGGAAACCCAAGGAGGGGTCGCTATAAGTCGGGTCCGACTTGACGGCACATAACAACAACTAACAACAGGTAAGTTTTACAGAAGAAGCTGTTTGTATCTTCTTCCCCATCCTTTCCCCGAGTGATTTCTTGAAATCTGGTGCCACTGGCTCCACCAGCATTCTTTCCACTAATTTTGAGCCAGCAGAGGCTCAGATGAGGCATTTTAATTTCAGCTACCTTTATTAGAAATATTTTATCAGACATTATTTAGTAGAATTGCTACTTTAAGTTTGCTTCAGCCAATTCTGCACAGTGTGACACCTGCTAGCCATAAAGATTATGTCCATTACATCTATATCCTGTCTTGACTTCTTTTTTCAATTATCCTACCCACTGCTGTGAGGTTGATTCTGGCTCACAGTGACTCTACAGGTCAGACTAGACCTGCCCCATAGGGTTTCCAAGGTTATAAATCTTTACAGAAGCAGAGTACCACATTTTTCTCCCAAGCAGAGATTCGTGAGTTCAAACCACCAACCTTTTAGCAGCCAAACATTTTAACCCCATTGAGACAAACACTCAGGACCCCATTTGCAATTATCAATGACTAATTATACAGTAGAAGTCTCTGGAAGGTACAAAGGGTTAATTGTTTGGCTACTAACTGAAAGGATGGCAGTTTGAATACAACCAGAGGCACCTCAGAAGACCTAGCAATCTATTTCCAAAAGATCACAGCAATTGAAAACCCTATGAAGCACAGTTCTACTCCAAAACACGTGAGGTAGTTATGAGTCTAAATCGTGGCAACTGTTTTTTTCTTAAATTATACGGCAAAAATATAGGAAATAAGGTGGTGGTTGTTGTTGTTAGATGCCATTGAGTGGGCTCTGACTCATAGTGACTCTATGTATAACAGAACAAAGCACTGCCTGGTTGTGCATCATCCTCACAATCCTTGCTATCCTTGAGCCCATCATTGCAGTTACTGCATCAATCCATATTGTTGAGGGTCTTCCCCTTTTTTGATGACCCTCCACTCTACCTAGCATGATGTCCTTCTCCAAGGAATGGTCTCTTTTGACCACATGACCAAAGTAGGTGAGATGAAGTCTGACCACTCTCACTTCTAAGAAATATTCCAGCTATACCACTTCCAGGACAGATTTGGTACAGACAATAAATGCAAATACTACTGCATATACAATACTGAATTATCAGTATTAGCAAACACTAATCTACAGGTGGATATGTAGACAGGAAAGATCAGGTATGGATAGGCAAATGGGAATATACCCACAACCATATATAGGTTTGGCAGATGATATTCCTACATACATATTTATATGTGCTATAAAATTGTCCATATGCAGTTTAAACATAACAGCAGGCAAAAGATAACTTCTTAGCCACAAATAAGCACCTTGAGGGAGTGAGTCACTGGGCCTGCAGGCTGGGGACTCCAGTGGTGGAGGACATCAATCTCAACTGGCACAATACAGTATACAGAAATGTTCCACATCTTACTTCGGTAAGCAGCAACTGGCATCTTAAAAGTTGTCAGTGGCCATAAGTGGCAACTATTGATCTCTCCTTATCAGGAGCAGAGAAGAAAGAAGAAAACCAAAGATGCATGGAAACAGTCCAAAGGACTAAGGGACCATAAGAACTTCAACTTACATGACCCAGAGACCAGAAGCACTAGCTGCTTCCCAGCTACCAATGTCAACCACTCAGAAAGGGATCAAAATTAGAGATCCTGTATAGAGTTGCAGAAAAATGTGGTACAAAACTCAGTATCATAAAAAAAGATCAGGCTTACTCATCTGATAGAGAATGGTGTAACCCTCGAGACTATGATCCCGAGTCACTCTTTGGGCTGGGAACTGAACTCACTCCTATGGCTTAACTCTCAGCCAAACAACAGACAGGCCTACAAGCTGAACACCTACACCAGGGAGATGCATTCCTCAGAACAATCAACCAAGGAAGATCAGGTGGGCAGCATTTGTATAGGGAGAAAGGTAGAGAGGCCGGAACGCATAGGCAAGGACACAGGGAAAGGGTAATTACAAGGAGGAAATGGGAGGTGAGCTGTTACACTGAAGGAAATGTAACCTGTGTCACAAAACAAAATGTACATGAGCTAATGAATATAAAACAAATCTGCTTTGTAAAACTTCACCCAAATCACAAAAAGTTAATATTTATATATATGGAAAACATAGTTTTTCACTGAAAAACAAAGAATTCTTCATGGGGGGGAGAAAAACCAACACATATGACTTACATGTGTCATTATATGGACCACTGTGGGAGACTTTTAAAACTCACCTCTTCAAAAATCTAAGTTTCTTTATTTTAATTGGAACATGGAATGTACGAAGTATGAATCTAGGAAAATTGGAAGTTGTAAAAAATGAAATGGAATGCATAAAGATTGATCTCCTAGGCATTAGTAAGCTGAAATGGACCGGTTTTGGCCATTTTCAATCAGACAACTATATGATCTACTATGCGGGGAATGACAAATTGAAGAGGAATGGCATGGCATTCATCATCACAAAAGATGTTTCAAGATCTGCCCTGAAGTACAATGCTGTCAGTGATAGGATAGTATCCATATACCTACAAAGAAGACCAGTTAATATGACTATTATTTAAATTTATACACCAACCACCAAAGCAAAAGATGAGGAAATTGAAGATTTTTATCAACTTGTGCAGTCTGAAATTGACCAAACATGGAATCAAGATGTGTTGCTTATCACTGGTGATTGCAATGCAAAAGTTGGAAACAAATTAGAATCACCAGTAGCTGGAAAATTTGGCCTTGGTGACAAAAGAAAAGCTGGAGATCGCATGATAGAATTTTGCAAGATGAACGACTTATTCATTCCAAATACTTTTTCAACAATACAAATGGTGGCTATACACGTGGACTTAGTACACAGGAGTCAGACTGACTATATCTGTGGCAAGAGGCAATGGAAAAGCTCAATATCTTCAGCCAAAACCAGGCCAGGAGCTGCTTGTGGAACAGACTATCAATTGCTCATATGCAAGTTCAACTTGAAGTTGAAGACAATTAAAACAAGTCCAAGAGAGCCAAAATATGATCTTGAATATATCCCTCCATAATTTAGAGACCATCTGAACAATAGATTTCGCACATTGAACACCAATGACCAAAAACCAGAAGAACTGTGGGATGACAACAAGAGCATCATCCATGAAGAAAGCAAGAGGTCATTAAAAATATGAGAAAGAAAGAAAAGGCCAAAATGGATGTCAGAAAACACTCTGAAACTTGCCCTTGAGTGAAGAGTAGCTAAAGCACATGGAAGAAATGACAAGATAAAAGAGCTGAACAGAAGATTTCAAAGAGCAGCTTGAGCAGACAAAGCCAATTACTATAATGAAATGTGAAAGACCTGGAGTTAGAAAACCAAAAGGGAAGAACATGGTCGGCATTTCTCAAGCTGAAAGAACTGAGGAAAAAATGTAAGCCTCTAGTTGCAATATTGAAAGATTCTATGGGCAAAATATTGAATGATGCA